>NW_003210251.1:0-909 GCF_000006405.1 Perkinsus marinus ATCC 50983
GTGCTAGTCACAGGATCACTAGTTGAGGCAGTAGTAGTGCTAGTAATAATCACATACAGTTTACCGAGTGTGAAGCGCAGAATACTAGGCTCAATAATAACACCCGAACCATTCAAGGGGTCCATGGGAATCCACGCGCCTCCCTGACCTGTGAACCGAGCAATCTGCCCAGTAGCCTTTTCGGTAACATATAGAATATTCGAGTGTTGATAAAAGGTGACTCCAGTATACTCCTTGGAAGGATCCGCCTGAGCTATTATACGATAAGCATTGTTGTTCTTCGGGTAAAAAAACACCAACGTCACCCTCGCTGATGCCAAACACGAACATATCGTTGCCCGAAGCCTCGATATTAGAAATAGTCTTCTCGGCAACAGGTAGCCATTGGTTGCATTGGAGTCTCCAAAGCATACGGATACCATCATCACTAGAGTAACCAGCTAGGTACCATGCACCATAGTCAGTGAAACTGAAGGACTCGGTAGTTATTTGGCCCACCGGGAGGAGGTTAGGGAACGCCGTCCTATCAGCAACGCAGAAGTCACCCGAACACTGGCCAGATGAAGAGGATGTAGTAGTGCTAGTCACAGGACCACTAGTTGAAACAGTAGTAGTGCTAGTCACAGGACCACTAGTTAAAACAATAGTAGTGCTAGTCACAGGACCACTAGTTGAAACAATAGTAGTGCTAGTCACAGGACCACTAGTTGAAACAGTATAGTGCTAGTCACAGGACCACTAGTTGGAACCGTAGTAGTGCCCAGTAGCCTTTTCGGTAACATATAGAATATTTGAGTGTTGATAAAAGGTGACTCCAGTATACTCCTTGGAAGGATCCGCCTGAGCTATTATACGATAAGCATTGTTGTTCTTCGGGTAAAAAAAACACCAACGTCACCCTCGCTGATG
>NW_003203832.1:0-1315 GCF_000006405.1 Perkinsus marinus ATCC 50983
AGATTCCCGTGCTCCGATCCAGTACCACACCACAAAGTCCGGCCATAGACCGCTCATTCGAACCCCACGAGTATAGAGTCAGCGATATCTCGTTGTTGTTGGACTTCGCCAAAGATGTAAGCTCTAGCACAGCCCGGGCACAATACTCGTCAACAACTTTATTGACGCTATCACTGAAGGAGACTTCTGCTTGACTATAGCCGGGGCTGAGAGTGTCGATTGCTTCCTTTACCAACGGAAGATCGAGCATCCTTAGGAAACATACCGCGCCAGATCTCACCAAGCCCACCACTAAAGCTTTATGGAAGGCCTCCACGCGCTCCTCCGGAGCACAGGCCACCATATATCGAGTCAGTTTCGCCTGACGTCTCTTGGGTGATGAGCAGCTCCTCTTGCTTCGGTTCTCGTGAGGGCTCTTGCGCTCCCTTTTGCGAGGAGCTCCGTGAGTATCATCATCAGAATCGCCACAGTTGGGATGCTTCAAACTATGTTTACTCGTCAAGTGATCCCTGAACTTGTCGAGCCGTTTGCGAGCCCACTCTCCTCCAAACTTGCATTCACCATCATCAAACTGGCAATACCACTTCGACACTCTTTCATCACCAATGACGACGACAGTTTCTTTCACGTATTGGAGAGGGTTCAACTTCTTGGGGTCCACCTTGTAATGGATCGCTCGTTGCCACATTATTAGTCATAGACTATGACTCATAGTGACGTCCCTTTCGTTGTGTGCCGCAGGACTGTTTGCTGTTCTCGTTGCGCGGACGAGACTGGTGTATAGCTTCTGTGTGGGATATCGATTCTCGGATCGATACGCATGCGCAGGGTTTTCGAGGAACGAGAGTTAAGTTAAGCTTTCGGCTTTTCCCCTTCCCCCTGTCGAGTTCAGAGTCGGGTCTGTCTGACGGTTCTCAACATCTGGTGCCCAGACCCAGGACTCTCATTCCGTACAAGAACACATGCCGTTTAAACTTGAATCAGTTCTGGAGCCCTTCAAAGGCGATAGTGACTTTGCTCTATGGCTGAGGGAGTTTGACACTGTTGGTGATGCTTCTAAGTGGAGTCCACGCCAGAAGGCGCAGTACTTGGTCCTGTTCATGAAGGGTGCCGCAAAAGATGTCGCTCGGCAAGCTCTAGATGAAGTGGACGACGTGGTCGAGAGTGACAGGGTCTATACGCATGTGGTACGACGTTTAGGGCAAGCCTACTCTTTGAAGACAGGGCAAGCTTGGAAATTGTTGATAACGCGCTCATGGCGTGAGGGAGACACGGTAGATGGTGTGCTTGCAGAGTTCAAGAGATATCTGCGAGT
>NW_003205872.1:0-1078 GCF_000006405.1 Perkinsus marinus ATCC 50983
GAGTTGACCGACGACCTCCCGCTTACTAAGCGGGTGCTCTACCAACTAATCTAAGAAGGCACGTTCCCTCAAGTGTGGAGTCTAACCATGCCATAGAATTCCACAATGAAACGCATACCACAATTCAAGTGGTGCAACAATTTGGTACTAAATTTCAGTGAAAAATTACGAAATGCAGTCGGTTTCCGACAAACGAACTCAGAGCTAGCCTTCTGTCGGAGTTGAACCGACGACCTCCCGCTTACTAAGAGGGTGCTCCACCAACTAAGCTAAGAAGGCACGTTACCTCGAGTGTGGAGTCTAACCATGCCATAGAATTCCACAATGAAACGCATACCACAATTCAAGTGGTGCAACAATTTGGTACTAAATTTCAGTGAAAAATTACGAAATGCAGTCGGTTTCCGACAAACGAACTCAGAGCAAGCCTTCTGCCGGAGTTGAACCGATGACCTCCCGCTTACTAAGCGGGTGCTCTACCAACTAAGCTAAGAAGGCACGGTCTCGCAAGTGTAAAGTCTAACCATGTCTTGAAATTTCACAATGAAACGCATAACACAATTCAAGTGGTGCAACAATTTGGTACTAAATTTCAGTGAAAAATTACGAAATGCAGTCGGTTTCCGACAAACGAACTCAGAGCAAGCCTTCTGCCGGAGTTGAACCGACGACCTCCCGCTTACTAAGCGGGTGCTCTACCAACTAAGCTAAGAAGGCACGATCTTGCAAGTCTAAAGTCTAACCATGTCGTGAAATTTCTCAATGAAACGCATACCACAATTCAAGTGGTGCAACAATTTGGTACTAAATTTCAGTGAAAAATTACGAAATTCAGTCGGTTTTCGACAAACGGACTCAGAGCTAAACTTCTGCCGGAGTTGATCCGACGACCTCTCGCTTACTAGGCGGGTGCTCTACCAACTAAGCTAAGAAGGCACGTTCCCTCGAGTGTGGAGTCTAACCATGCCATAGAATTTCACAATGGAACGCATACCACAATTCAAGTGGTGCAACAATTTGGTACTAAATTTCAGTGAAAAATTACGAAATGCAGTCGGTTTCGACAAACGGACTCAGA
>NW_003208447.1:0-3916 GCF_000006405.1 Perkinsus marinus ATCC 50983
GTTTTGCAGCATAGTCTACCACGGTCTACTGTATGAACTGGTAATCATCGCGATGTCCTCTCGCTCTCCGCAATTTTACTGTCAATGTTCACCGTCATGATTCCCGGTATATTCTGCCCAGTGCCGAAGGAGCAAGAGGAGCGTCTACTGTACTGTCGTCGACTTGACTTACTTCCCCTAACCAGCCGCAGCTGTATCCTGTCTGCTGTGTAAACTCTGTTCTGGTGGTTCATTACTCTCCCTGTGCTTCTCGTAGCATATATCTGCGATGTGGTAACCCTTGCATATGGTAGAGCTGCCCGGGGTCTATATCGTCCTCTTTATAGTAGTCGTATTTCTTTCCTCATTTCAAGCTCTTTTTTCTTATTTTAGGTATTATATCTGGCCCCGCTCTTTGCACTATTTACCTTTCTCTCTCTCGTTGTAGTAGTAGCAGCCACCTATCTCTGATGTCGACGGAGTTATAGCCTCACTGTCTCTTTGGGTGCTTCTGAGCCGGCTATTGTACGTTTGAGGGCGATCGGCTGCTAGCCCGTAAAGCCCGGCAATAAGCATTGCGTTGCGTTGCGTTGCCTTTTCCTAGACAACGCTCTCTCCATTTACTCCAAGAGGTACATTGATGTAAGTGTACCGCTGTTTCTTGGCCCTTACCACAGTACCGGCACGTTGTTGGTCCGTGCTTCCAGTGTGCCACGAACGCCCTCAGACAGCTGTGACCTGTCAGTGCGTCGCATACCAGCTTACGGTCCTCCATTGTCCGCGCGGCTTGGCGCAGGCGCGCACACTGCTTGAGGTCCAACATTATTCCTGTTTCTCTGATCTTCAGCGAAGGGCGTGAGGTCCTCCACCTCCATTCTTCTTCTTCTTTAAATTTACATCGAACCTGTCGAGCCGTATAAGATTCTGGGATGCCTACTTTCACTTCTCTGCTTCTCTTCCTGCGGCCTCCTAGCCTCGCCAGGACGTCCGCGATCTCGTTTCCTAGACAAGCGTTATGGGATTTCACCCATTGGATGACAATACTGTCGTAGGAGTCAGAGGCGTGCTCGAGAGCCTCCCGAGCAGACTGTACAGACTCACTCTCTAGCTTACTCGGGTTTATCACTGCCCGTATAGCGGCTTGAGAGTCGCTATACACAATTGCTTTTCTAAGCCTGTTATCCTTGGTATTCGCAAGCCTGATGGCGGCGTTTTCGATTCATTTGAGTTCGCCTTGCATTACTGTTGCATAACCTGGGAGTCTGGTATAGGAGAACCAAGAAACATCTGTGCAAAATCCATTTGAGACCAGTTCAACTGTACCCGACCCTACACGGCCGACTAGGCCTTTCTCGTTTATCCTGCTACCATCACTGAATAGGTGCCTCTCCGTGGGTGAAAGGCAGTGCACAAGGCCGTCTCCAATAACAGCCGTTATACCCCTGGGTATTCCGCCTTTCGGAGGGAGCTTGCGGTCTATTCAATAGACTCTATTGACGTGTCTGCAGGGATGTGTGTGCTCGTCCCGAGCGCTCCCCAACGTCTGAGAGCTTTCTTTTCGGATGGTCCGATTTCCCATGTCCTATGCAGCCACTGCCGAGCGGCTCTTATTCTAACTGCCTCAGATAATGGCTTAAGTCCACTGATGCGGTAAACAATAGCCGTTGGCGCACTCCTCAGTGCACCCCACATAAGGCGGCTCATAAATCCTTGCAACTGGATACATTGCTTTTCAAACCAGCTACTTCCCCAAAAAGACTCCCCCAAATGGGTGCGCCAAAAGCGAAACGAGGTCGAACAATGGTATTCCATATCCAATGAAATTGCTGGGTGCCAAGGCCCCATCGTCGCCCCACGAGAGAGCGCAAACGGAGCGTTAGCTTGCGGATGCGAGCAATAGACTCGCATACGTGCATTTTCCAGCTTACCTTCTGGTCTAGCCATAATCCTAAGAACTTAATGCACTTTTTGACAGAATCGGCTAGATCGTGATGTCCTCTATTTTGCAGGATTGAAGCCACCTCGCTAGTCCAGGTATCAACCCAGATTTCGTTCTTGTCCTTTGAGAGCGTTAAGTCAACATCAGAAGCCCAGTTTTCCATGATTCTCCATACTCGGGTGATTAGTCCTACAAGGCTGACGATGCCTGGGGCTTTAATCGCAATGGCCGAGTCGTCTGCGTACAGTACTGGTCTAACGCTTATGCCACGAGAGGGCTCGTTCAGCAGCTGCAACTGCTTACCGAGATCTAAGGTGGTGTACACATATAAACGAGGGGACAGGATGTACCCCTGCTGTATACCCTTTACCGAGTATCGCCGTGCACCGCCCGTGCAGGACCACTGACCTGTCAGAAACGAGCGTACAAGCTCACTGAAGCCGGTGTAGGCTAGGCGTTCAATGGCGACGCATATAGCTCTGTGACTGATCGAGTTGAAAGCAGCCACAGCGTCGAACGCAGCAACTCCCCTCACTGCAGGCGAGTTCCTGTGACTTTCGAGAGCTGTTACAAGATCCTTCCAAGCTGTATCGGTCGATCGGTTGGCAACGAAGCCATGAACAAAAGACGGGAGCTCTCCTATAACCGCTTCGAGGCAATTAGCTATCAACGCCTCGCATACTTTTGCGAGAGTCAGGGAGAGCGATATGGGTCGAAACTTGGACCACCCAGTCCGCCTGCCTTTCTTCCTCAAAAGAACAACCTCCGCACCCTGCAGGCACCTCGGAAAGAACTGGAAATGAAGAACAGCGTTCATCAGCTTGATTAAACTATCGGACCAACGGCCGTTCTCGGCCCATGCTCGGCGAATGTGCTCGTATGCTACATCATCTTTGCCGGGTGCTCGACCCGTGGATCTGGCATCCACGATTCTGTCCACTTCCTCGTGTGAGACTATCCCTCCCATATCACTGATGGGAACCTGTATACTGGAAACATATGGATCGGGCAGCGTTACGTTCCCGAAGAACGCCGAAGCTGCAGCTTCAGCATCAACGGACTCTATATCGACTGGAGCCTCTTCTAGGAAGGTTTTCAGGGCGCGTCTGTCATCCAGTTTACTAGCCCACTCAGTGAAGCTTTTGCGTTTTGCTTTCTTGATCGCGTGTGAGTAACGTCTCTTAGGGATCCTCAAGGATTCGGCAGAACTGTCAATGCCAGGGCCCCCTCGTATCCTAGCCTTCCTCATTTCAGCTTGCTTCAGAGTACACTCACGCCTCAGACGTGATAGTTCTGTACTCCACCAATGAGCGTCGTTGTTTCTTTTCTTCGGCCCACTCGACACTGGTGTTGATAATCTGACTGCCCTAGAAATTACCGCTAGAACTCGCTCCGCAAGTATTTCGGTTTCGTCAATCGAGTTTGGCGGGGGCGACGTACCCATTTTCTGAATCTCCACTCCGAATTTTGCCCAGTGAGTCTTGCTCGCATAACGCCGGCTACGGCGAATGCGGCCCCCGCAGAACTTCCGTGTGGTGTTGGGTGAGCTCGAGTCCCAATGCACTTCCCATGATAGTGCACAGTGATCCGAAATAAGGTTTTCAAGGGCCTCAGCTCTCGAGGATCTGAGAGACCCAGATACACACGCTGCATCAATCCACGAGATGTCTCCTCTGGCGTTATGGAAAGATGGACAATCCTTGTTCCCATTCACAACTTCCAGGTCCCATTTACTGAGGAACAGCTCGACTGTTTCCCCTCTATCGCACATTCTTGGTGCAACTAAACTGACTCTAGGGTGCCACAACGCCGATGCTGAGTTTGTGTCTATCCCCATGATTATTCCGTCGGAGGATCGAGCATCCATGACTGCCTCAGATATGCGTTCTAGGACCGCATCTGGTTCACTGTCACAAGGAATGTAGAGTGAAATACAAGTTAACCAGCGGTTGTCGTGGAAAAGATCTAGAGCAACGAAATCTATACCCGGTACTACGC
>NW_003208447.1:4016-6844 GCF_000006405.1 Perkinsus marinus ATCC 50983
TCGGCGGTTTCGTCCAATTCGACGACGTTAAAATCGTCGAGATAGCTCTGCATGATGCACCCGAACGAGCAACATGGCACATTAGCATGCAGATCCTCAAGTATCCGCTCACTGAGGAGGTCGACCCAAACGGGAACACCTTGTGGGTAAACCGACCGTCGCGTGGATCTCGCACGACGACAGTCGTATAAAGCCGGTCGTCCCTCTTGAGAGGGACTTGCCGGTACGCGTCGCGGTGGTCCCTCTTCCACACTCGAAGAGGTGGAGCTTCCCCCAGAGCTCGCCAAATCGATCGAACTACATCAAGCGTGATGTCCAACTCTGGCAATCTCACCTTGTGCTCCACGATTATACACCGATTCACCGACGACGTCTTATAGTTGTCGCATGGCCGCCGTTTTCCGGGTTGTATAACCACACGTCGTTCGATCACGCCGTAACATGGCCATTCTGCGACCTCATCCAGCTCGTAAGGCCCATCCATCCTCCCTCTACCCACATCCTCCATCGCTTGATCCCACAAAACTTCGTCATCCTCGGTGGCTCTCTTGACGTCTCTCTGGAACCTTCGTAGTCGACTGCGACTGTGCTCTACGAAATCTACCTTACTGACAACACCTCGAGTGTCTTTCTTAGTCATCGGGGCAACATTAGCTGCCGCTTGGATATCGCCAACGAATGCCAACGCTCCTTTCTCGATGAGCTCCTTCAACAAGGTGTTCTACTGGAACACCTGCGCTTAGAGTGGGGAACAGTTCCAGCTGGCTAGCCACTTCATTCACACGATCCATGACATGTCGACGTTGGGACACTATGGCAGCTCGATGACGAGCCACAGCTTCGATCGCCTTCTCCAGCGTCGTTGGTAACTGGCTAGTTTCGACTTCAGGATATTGTATATTTCGAGCAAGGATTAAATGTGTGCGGGGAGTGCAACCAGGGGGATAATCTTCTTCGGCTCTCAATTTTGTGCGGTAAGCTCGCCCACTACGGTATTAGTGGACGTCTTCTGGACTAAGATCCTATCTCGCCACACCTTCGATCACTGGCACTTGTATTCCTCCTAATTCTATAACTTCTCATCGATCTCCAGGCTTGGCTGCTCCTTGGGTGTCCTTTCCTCCTTTAAACGACTCGCGTCTCTCCGCTCGCTCGACCACCTTCGATCGGCGGCATCTACGCCTACGTTTTCTTCGTGGAGGTTGAGTTCTAGGATCTTGCTCGTATTCCATTCGAGACCTATAAAGTAGATGGTTTAAACTCCTTTGACACACGTGGGTGCCGTGACGGCGTCACGACGACGTCGGGTCACGCGTGCGCCTCAAGCGTCTCCGCGTGACGTCAGCGAGTTACTGTGACGTCCCCTGAACTTCCCTGGGACGGATTGGCATTCCTTTCAGCGGTTGTCCTACACTCCCCGCACTCCATTTATCCATAACTCTGGTTGATGACTTCCTTTCCAAGTGGGTCAGCCTTAATGCTGACGACTTCGGCTAGTACACTATCTACTTCGCATCAAGATGGCGCTGCCGTTCCGTCCTCCTCGTTGTCGTCTCCATCTCTTTCATCCCGAGCACTGGAGAGGCTTACCGCTCTCGAAGCCATCCCGACAGTAAGTGCCACCATCCATAATCAGCTGATCAAAGCTAACATCACCACTGACCACATGGCATGTGGCACATGCTCGCTCGAGTTACATCTGTCGATGCTGAAGCCTTACTTCCCGGCGCTCGTTACGTTGGAGAGCGGTTGCTACTAGTAGCTCTTGCTGAGGAGCTTCGTCCGCCGACTCCGACCGTACCTGACAATTCCGATAGAGGTACGCCTCCGGAACTGGCACCGCTCTTCGATATGCCACGGTCCCTGACTGAGCGAGGCCTCACAGGTCCAGACGCCCGACTTTTGCCACCATCTTCGGTCCTTGATTCGCTTCTTCGTAACAAGTCCGGCCCCCTCGTTGCTCTCCTGGAATCACCTATGCATCAGTTCGTGGATATGAAGGATCGTCCTTCATTGGCTAGTATCGCTCTCAAAGATGATCGGTTATCTAAATCTGCTGACCGCGATACCTCGTACCTTCGGTTAGATCATTTCTCAGTAGCTCTTCTTTGTTGAGCTTGCACTTCGCTCCTCATGTCTCCGTTTCACTTGTCTGCCATATTCAACCACGTAGCAGCATGTCTACGTTACGTCGATATATATGGCCCGCTTACCGCCCAATGCTACGATAAAGCTCGTCGTCGCAGTGCTGCACTGGCTCTCCGCTTGGGTGTGTCTCCAGATGACCAGTCATTGCTCACCGCAGATAGTAACCTTGCGTCCGACTCTCGCAACGTTATCGATCATGCTCTAGCTCAGCGTACTAGAGGTCAAAGTAGACGTGACGTAAGGTCGACGCCTCGTACTCGAGAGAACCCGCATAGATCAGCTCCGTATTCATCTGGGTTGCGTAGAGCGCCTGATCAAGCGGGATCTGGCTCAGCAATGTCTTCCGGCAAATCTCGGGGTTCATCGGCTGCCGCACCATCTACGAAAAGCTGATATGCGCTCAGCGCAGAACGTCATCGGTCTATCATTTTCCGCCGCTCCACATGTCCTATCGGGGGGGTATCACGATGGGGTACACCCGGTTTCCTTTGTTTCTGTCTTCCATTTCATCTCTCCTTGGTGGAGTCGAGCCCGATTTTTCTCTATTCTATACTCGTGTTTTTAATTCCAATTTTCTTCTGTTTCCTATGGGCTTACCATAACAAGTCACAGAAACCTGGGGTTCATCGCAACAAAACTTCGGTCTCTGAAGCACTTTCAGTGAAAGTGCTACGCACTTC
>NW_003209603.1:0-1904 GCF_000006405.1 Perkinsus marinus ATCC 50983
CGGTCCTGTGACTAGAACTACTACGGTTTCAACTAGTGGTCCTGTGACTAGCACTACTATTGTTTCAACTAGTGGTCCTGTGACTAGAACTACTACGGTTTCAACTAGTGGTCCTGTGACTAGCACTACTATTGTTTCAACTAGTGGTCCTGTGACTAGCGCTACTACGGCCTCAACTAGTGGTCCTGTGGCTAGCACTACTACTGTCTCAACTAGTGGTCCTGTGACTAGCACTACTACTGTCTCAACTAGTGGTCCTGTGACTAGCACTACTGTTGCCTCAAGTAGTGGTTCTGTGACTAGCACTACTACTGTCTCAACTAGTGGTCCTGTGACTAGCACTACTACTGTCTCAACTAGTGGTCCTGTGACTAGCACTACTGTTGCCTCAAGTAGTGGTCCTGTGACTAGCACTACTACTGTTTCAACTAGTGATCCTGTGACTGGCACTACTACTGCTTTAACTAGTGGTCCTGTGACTAGCACTACTACTGTTTCAATTAGTGGTCCTGTGACTAGCACTACTACTATCTCAACTAGTGGTCCTGTGACTAGCACTACTACTGTCTCAACTAGTGGTCCTGTGACTAGCACTACTGTTGCCTCAAGTAGTGGTCCTGTGACTAGCACTACTACTGCTTCAACTAGTGGTTCTGTGACTAGCACTACTACTGTTTCAACTAGTGATCCTGTGACTAGCACTACTACTGCCTCAACTAGTGGTCCTGTGACTACCACTACGACTGTTTCAACTAGTGGTCCTGTGACTAGCACTACTACTGTCTCAACTAGTGGTCTTGTGACTAGCACTACTACTGTCTCAACTAGTGGTCCTGTGACTAGCACTACTACCGTCTCAACTAGTGGTCCTGTCACTAGCACTACTACTGTCTCAACTAGTGGTCCTGTCACTAGCACTACTACTGTCTCAACTAGTGGTCTTGTGACTAGCGCTGCTACTGTCTCAACTAATGTTCCTGTGACTAGCACCACTACTGCCTCAACTAGTGGTCCTGTTACTAGCACTACTACTGTCTCAACTAGTGGTCCTGTCACTAGCACTACTACTGTCTCAACTAGTGGTCCTGTGACTAGCACTACTACTGTCTCAACTAGTGGTCCTGTGACTAGCACTACTACGGTTTCAACTAACGGTCCTGCGACTGGCACTACTACTGTCTCAACTACTGGTCCTGTGACTAGCACTACTACATCCTCTTCATCTGGCCAGTGTTCGGGTGACTTCTGCGTTGCTGATAGGACGGCGTTCCCTAACCTCCTCCCGGTGGGCCAAATAACTACCGAGTCCTTCAGTTTCACTGACTATGGTGCATGGTACCTAGCTGGTTACTCTAGTGATGATGGTATCCGTATGCTTTGGAGACTCCAATGCAACCAATGGCTACCTGTTGCCGAGACGACTATTTCTAATATCGAGGCTTCGGGCAACGATATGTTCGTGTTTGGCATCAGCGAGGGTGACGTTGGTGTTTTTTTTACCCGAAGAACAACAATGCTTATCGTATAATAGCTCAGGCGGATCCTTCCAAGGAGTATACTGGAGTCACCTTTTATCAACACTCGAATATTCTATATGTTACCGAAAAGGCTACTGGGCAGATTGCTCGGTTCACAGGTCAGGGAGGCGCGTGGATTCCTATGGACCCCTTGAATGGTTCGGGTGTTATTATTGAGCCTAGTATTCTGCGCTTCACACTCGGTAAACTTTATGTGATTATTACTAGCACTACTACTGTTGCCTCAACTAGTGGTCCTGTGACTAGCACTACTACTGTCTCAACTAGTGGTCCTGTGACTAGCACTGCTACTGCCTCAACTAGTGATCCTGTGACTAGCACTACTACTGTTGCCTCAACTAGCGGTCCTGTCACTAGCACTACTAC
>NW_003216840.1:0-1632 GCF_000006405.1 Perkinsus marinus ATCC 50983
CTCTTCTTCGAACCACCAGTGGGAGTCCATGAGGCCGAAATGTCGAAGGCGGTAGCGCTTTTTATAGTGATCTTGACGAAACCTTTACCCATTGAGGGAATAACCGGAGAACCGCAATAGTTACCAGACGGTTTAGAGTTGAGGATGGCGTTAACGGCGACAGCGATGATGAGACCGACGAGAACGCGCATTGAGGCGTTGAAAATTTCAACTAGTTCATGGACTGTGATACGGATACCATCGTACTCGAGAAGAGTAACACAACAGGCAACATCAATCATCGATGAGCCATCAATGGATAGTACAGTACTGCGTATCAGAACAAATGGTAATTACTAATTCAGAAGCACAGCAGCAATCCAATCAGCAACTTCGTAATGTCGACCTTGTCGGGTCCACAAGTGTTGAGCGTTACACTTATTTTGTAGAGGGGAAGTCCAAGGTATGTCGCTGCGTGAAACAACTATGTGTGTGCGTGCGGAACAGGCTACGTCGGACAGCGTGTCTATCGCAAACCAGGGGTGAATGGTCAAAATTGCGCGTAGCACAAACTTGTGACAGTTGAACTGCATTGCATACATGCATTAGCAAGATGATGCCGTCATATGATATGACTCTTATCGTTGAGTTAGCATACCTGGTACCAATTACTACTGGGTTGGTATGCCATACCAACCCAGTAGTAATTGTTGGGTGCAGTGTCTCCCGCGCCGTAATCTTCTCACCAAGTCACCGTTGTGTCACTGTGGTGCAGCACCTCAGCACCCCTGGTGCTGGGTGCCTGGGAGATCTTTCTCGCTTGTCCATCTCCCTAAGGGACCGCCGGATAGGAACGTCTTCCTCCCGCCTGATCGAATCAACCTGATTCAATCAGGACAGTTCTTCTCGCGATGTCCGTGACACGTGACACGTGAGTTCGTGAACGGGGGCCGAGGGCCTGTTGCGAATCCATGACGACCTACAGCTCTCAGTCTACCATATATATCTGAGTCGAGCTGTCACATCTTGGGGGGCAGATTGACTGATCTCAACATAGGGAAGACGATGCTCATCAAGCATTCCCCGAGCAAGATGCATTACGTGATCAGCTAAAGGGGACGATTGTCCGGCGTCTCCTCCCATCATAAGAGCCTTGTATAAACCCGGGTCGGGGTATCGGTTGATGAACTCTAAGAACAACACAACAAGGGAACTCGAGCTAGAGCAACCAATACTACGACCCTAGGACAATAACAATAAGAGCACTATCTGTACTTAAGTACCGTACGCGGAATAGGACGGAAAAGTGGTTGCTGTCACAACTTGTGACTCACAAGTTGTGACTCACAACAATGTTGTGACTCACGGTCTGCATCAACCAGTGGTTCGATTCAACGACGCGAACAGTCATGGCTCTCTACACTATCAGTCGGAATCATCCATCTACGTTGATTCTGCAACGCATAATACAAGCTGAGTTCTCCACGAAACTTGCGACTAGCTGTTTCGATTCACGAAGTACGAGTGTGTGCTGGACCGGGCCTGGGTGCGTGAATATGAGTCTGCGTTCATGAAGATGAGTTTGCGTGCAAGGCTTCATCCAGCGGCTTCACCCCGTGTTATCAAGAGTCTGATCGATCGAGTATAACTGTG
>NW_003211708.1:0-7119 GCF_000006405.1 Perkinsus marinus ATCC 50983
CTTCTCGACCGATAACGACTCTGGGTTGGATTTCGCTGTCTGAATCGTCATCAGCTGAATCAATGCCGTCTTCCCAGCAGTCGGCCAAAGTGGCCATCTGAGCTTCTGCCGCTGATACTCTCTCAAACTCTCGTTGGCTTGGTCACGGCGAAGTTCGAGGCCTCAACCAGAACGATGAGCTCAGATTTCGTCGGCCTGATCTTGCGCGCCCGTCCACGACGCTGAATGAAACTGCGAACGTTCGGGGGCACGTCCCACATCACAACACAGTCACATATAGGAACATCAACACCTTCGTCACAGACCGAGGTTGCGATAAGCACAGCACGCTGAGAGCCCTCCTCGGCCGTATCCTTGAACCACTCCAAAGCCTCAGTCTGCTTGCTTACTCGCTCTCCGTTACCACCAACACAGTATCTCAAATTCAAGGTAGCCGCCAACGCACGCGCCATCAGCCTCTCGCCGACGAACACTATGGTCGCAGAGTACTTCGAATGGGCCAGATCGTCGAGCTGCAACACCGAACGGAGTTTCAACAGCTTGTCAGCGTCAACAGCCATGCCCAGTAGTCTTGGTACGAAGGTTTCCGTGATGTAGCGCTTGAGGTCCTCAAGACTAACACCGGGGATGTCGATGTTGCCAGCTACTTCGACGAGCTCCAGACCACCATATACACAGATGGCCTCGCAGGCCTCCCACAGAGACTGCCTCACAGCGTTGGCCATCGTACCAGGCCATAGTGGGAACTCCGCAACGTGCTCCTCAAGCCTTTTGATACGGAACTAAGAGTGAGAGCATTAGAGTGCATCTACTTCCCAAGTCACCCACCTTCAATCGGCCAGGTTCAATCTTCCCTTCTGCCTGGTTGTAGAGTTCAGGAAGGGCGTAATCCTCAAGGATCTCATCATGCGTACGGCAGATGTACTTCAACGCATGCAGTGCAGCGCGACTACCACCCTGAAAAGAACACTTCAAACTCGGCAGTTCAGATCCCCCCGACCTCGTGTAAAACTTTCCCCAGCTGGCCCAGCAACTCGCAGTAATAGGAGACCTCATTGTGTGGTAGATCCATGAGGTTAGCACTGACCAACCCCACCACAGCGGTGTAGTTCGCGTCAACATGCCTCAGTGACTTCCGTATCGCACAGTACTCGTCGAGCCACGACACGCGTTTATATGCTCCACACATGAGGTCGTGCAATCTCTGTCCCTTTGCCTTGCAATCATCGAATCGATCACAATTCGGGCGATAGACAGGGGATGCATACAACTCCAATTGGGGTTCGGGCGTGTGGACATATTCCTGCAGCTCTGCCAGAGTAGCCGACGGCCTCACTATCTCACATTCACCATTCAAGGAAAGCACCGTCTTCAACTGCTGCATATTCTTCTTAACATCAACTTTCTTGCAATTGATAGGACTCGCTGTGAGCCCAACATACTTCCGAGCACCCCTGGCCAACTGGGCGAGCTGACAATAAGGGTGCCCGCTGCTAACGCCCTTCTTGGACACACAGTGGTGACACTCATCGAAAATTAACGTGTCGATCAAATTAGAGTCCACAAAATTACAAGCCAGCGCACGGCGAAGGATTTCCGGCACGCAGACGATCACTTCGACACTTGCCAAAATATCTTTCCACTCCGTACCGCACCAATTGTCAATCCTCGGAGTCTCGCCAGTAAGGACGCGTATCCTGCACCTCTGGTCATCGCCAATGTTACTGCCAATGTAGTCAGCTTGCTGGTGGCATAGGACCTTGTTGGGCGCGCTGAAGACACATACCTTCTTGGCCTGCCCATCGGCAACATCCCTCTGTTGCAGTGCTATCCGCTCACGCAGTAGCCAGACAGCTACCAGGGTTTTCCCCGAGCCTGTCGGCATGAAGGCCACCGTCGACTTGAACTCCCGTATCTTGGCGAGAACCTCAAGTTGGTAAGTGCGGAGTTCCATAACCGCTCAACAAGAACGACACAACTGAACACAGATGGAGGGATGAAAGACAGCTGACATCCACACTATTAATAAGATCAATCCCAAGTCTTATAGTCGCTAGAAGGGTCAGGAGGAACACAATGATTGTGAATCATATTGCCTTGTCGCCAGTGAGCTGAACTCCCTGGACGGTCTGAAACCCGACCAACGGAGAAACGCCTTACCGGACAGTTGATGATTTCATTCTCAAGTTCACTGCTATAGCCAGAACACCGACGCCCGAACGGCGACACAGTCGAATGAATAGCAGTGGCGACAAGCGCCCACTTGAAGATTCCACGTCAATGGCTATCCACTCTAATTACCAACACAACATCATCGTTATGACAGACATGCACTGTATTATTATTCAGATAATAGGAAACCATGAAAGCTACTACTCCAGCACCTAGCCACCCCTCGCGAACATAGAGAATAACGCTGTTATATTAATAACATCATAAGCATTCATAGACAAGTATTGGGCAGGGATACTCTCACACTCTGGTCGATGCTTTGCAGTCAGCTCTCGAAGATAGGATAGAACCTGCTCGACATTCACGCCCCCGCCAGGTGCACTCACCAAACCCACCTCATGCACAGCTCTATTAGTATGTGCCGGTAGCTGCTGCAGTTTACCACGGCATCCTCCAAACGGACATCGAGATGTGCCTGAATGAATGTGATGAGGTGACACCGTGGACACAGTGATGGTCAGTGAGGCGTACCAAGGGGCAACTGACGGGTTACTCTTCCACAGCCCTCATCGTCGCAGCGGACCCAGCCTAGCCCGGCCTCTCTCGTGACCTTTCGTAGTATCTACACCGATACAGCAACATGCCATGACACATTCACTTGGCAGGCAAACAGTCATCTACGCCTCACCAGTGTCAACAGGTTGCGAATCAGCGCCGACGATATCTCCGCCGAGCACTTCACGCACTCCTTCTGTTTGATAGCGTCCGCAATATGGCACACTGATGATGGAAAAGACAAACCTTCTGCCTAGCTTTCCATGATCCTACTATACCTGTCTTGCACTTATGGCATTTATACTGTCTTGCACTTCCCGCAAGGAACTTTCTCGCATCAGAATACTTCGTGTCGATGTCTATGTTCTGTGACAATGAGGCCATCACCGCCTCAATATCATCGCCATCCCCCGCATCTGACCAAAATGCCTATCTACTCCACTAGGAACCGTATCGATCTCACTATTGTTGCTCATCCCAATTGATGCGAACTTGCTAGGGTCCAATCCAAGGCACTCCGCCAAGTGGGCCGCGTCCGTGCCGCTCACTGGAGCACATAGCCGCACTAGAGGTGGATGAATTTGGTGGGATTTATACCTGATAACGAGCTTCGATTAATGGCTGCCGCCAACGCAAAGGCGTCCTCAACAGCAGACGCTATCTATAAACCCTACCATTGTGTGTCTATCTGTATCACAGATGACCCCAACTTCCTAACCTCATCAGGACTGCGAGCCCTCGCAGCGACCGATTGTGAATCTAATCATACACACAACTGAACAGAACCAGGTTCGAAATACCCACCGTTGCCCAGAGTCGCTGGTTTCGTGTCGGAGTCACCATCGGCGTCTGCCTTCGTCGCCGACTCCACAAGACGGGTGATAACATACGGTATCTCATTGCCGGGCCGAATCACATGGCCGCTCTCCATCATACTTTTCGCCACCATCACATGTGCCTCGAGATACGTAAATGTGGTCAAAAAACTACCCCTCAATTTGCACGCATGTGCACGACCCATGAGACGACTCTTCCTACCTGGCTCTTGGCATCTGGGTAATCAGCCGGCATCTTCGTCAGGGCTTTGGTGATAACATAGTCTTCCAGAGGTATCTGATACCCACTGACTGATCCAAGGAAATCCCAAGTCGGTTCGTCACTTCATCGTTATCCATCTTCAGGCTGATGCTCTTCACATAATCGTGCAGCCATTCCACCACATGCTCCGCTTCCTGAGCCGATCGATCGACATCCGCTAAACCGTTATCAGACGATGCAGGGGTTGGCGATTCAGCGCGAAGACCCAACAAGCATCGTAGGACCTACACGGGCAGACACCAACCTTCCACTCATAGACAACAAGTAAACAGCTACGTGTCGTTGTGACAATCTGAAAATTCTGAGAATTTCTTTGGAAAAAAATGTTGGATTCTGTATACCTCCACCCTAAAGTATGTCCAAATTCAGTGAGGGAACTTCTAAGCTCAGCTTAAGAGGACCAAACACACATTCCAACACTGTTGAAAACATGCCTCCTCTTAAAAGAACATATCCTTACAACCCCACCTCATCGCCCATCTTCTTAGAGAGAGGGCACCAGTCTCGCCTCACAAGGTCTAGACCTTTGTACTCCTTCTCGGCAATGCCCTGAGCCCAATCAATGACCTTCACCCCAGCGTACCTGCATCAACTTTTCGAATCACTCGTCACCGACAACTCGTCTCACTTCTTTTTCTTCAGCAACAGAAGCCTCTTGAAAACACCATCAACATCAAGCTCGAGTTTCTTATAGCGTTTGTTGATCTCAGCCATGATCTGCGCGCCGATACGCATGGCCTGGTCGAAGGCTTCCGTCCCTACCACCCCGAAATCCTGCATACCCAGAAACCCCCCAACCCACCAGTATGAACGAAAATAGAATCCGTATCACCATACACCACGTCAAGCCGTAGTTGGTTCTCTACTATGTCCACTGTTGCCTAATTCCAATACAAAATCGATAACAGCGCCATAAGCAATTACGATTCTCCACTAACCTGCAAAGTTTCCCTTCCTGTTCGTGTAATGAGGGCAGCGATAGGCTTAGCGTAAAAGCGACTATTGGAGAATCCAAGACAGCCGTACATGCTGTTGGCTGTAAGCTTCAATGCCTTCTGTCGGATATCCAATTGATTACCAGTCTTAGGGTTGCTACCTGATAGGACTCTACACCCATCGAAACAGCAAAATCAGCAACCCTACATGTCTTAAGAAGTTTCTTAACATCCTTCCTACTCTCAACCAACCGAGTGATCACTTGCGGCAATATAGCGTCTCCCTCACCCGGGGCTCTCTTGGGGAGCTCGGGGATAGCCCCAGCGTTCTCTTCAAGGGCCGAGTCGTGGGCATCCAGCCTGAGACCACCATAAACAGGCCCCGCAGGACCGCAATCCTTACCGCTCCACTGTCGTGAAACAGATATTATATTCTCTAATAATGGATGGATACAAGGAGTTGAAATCAAGGAGTAGCACCAACTTGTCATAGAGGCCCGCTTTCGGTTCGAGCACTAGACCACCGGCATACCTGAACTCACACCTACACCGACCGTACCAGACCTGATGACCTACGCCGCTTTCTTCCTCCGAGGCCCGGCAGTAGCCGCCTTAGTATCCCCATTTTCATCAAAGACATCAACTTGGTGGCTCTTCCGATCACCCGGTCTCTCCTTGTCAGGGACGATGAACTTCTTCCTGATACAATAAGTAACTACCGAATTCCCCTCGGAACTCATTCGAGCCTCCTCACTGGATGCACGCACGAACAACCGAACCAGTTTACCTATGGAACTCGTGCACAAGGAGGATTTCATTCCTCTCAGCCCGTTTGTTCTGCAGTGAGTGACTCCACAGATTCCCCGCCAGATTGGTCAGTTGCCTCGTCAACGACAGGACCTACTCGCCAAGCACGGAAGCAAGGAGCCCTCCAAATCTACCTGCAGGGCCCAGCCGACCCGTAGTTGCAATACTGCATCAGTAAGCGTATGCTCAGCTAGGGCTGACAACGCCCTAGGATCCTCGTAGAACTTCACCAGCGAGTCCAGCGATACAGGGGCACGTGCAGTCTGACAATGAACAGAACACTGTCACTGTCACTCGCGCCAGACCGGCCTTACCTTCAGTAGCTTCATCGACAGACTACCCAGATCGTACGTAGTCATCCTCATATACTCTCTGGCGCTCAAGTACGTATCACACACAAGTCGGCCCGCTGTGAGACTCCGTCCCAACCAAAGGCTGCCTCCACCAGCGTTGCCTCTACCATCCCTCTTCTTGCTGCCATGACCAAAAGGTAGATGCCCTGTCGGCCTGACAGCGCATAAGGTGATGAGCCTTCCCACCACCCCAACGCCTCACCTCTTGAGACGGCTGAATTTGTGCCATGCTGGGAGTTTGTGATGCTGCATTCTTTGGGCCAGAATGTCCAGCCCGAAACCAAATCTGCGGTCCCACCCAATGAGCCCTGCAAGCAACAGGAGTACCCTTACATGTTATGGCCCAATATGATATCAGGATCTGCCCTCGTGACCATGGCCGCAAGATGGCTCAACAAGGCACGTTCACTCGACTCCACCACAACATTCTGCATGAGAACAATGCAACTCCCGCCAGACCGCAGCTACTTGCCTTAGCCAGAGTCCCTTTAGGGAAAGTGACGCCGTCCATCTTCGTTACTGCCATGAACGTCTGCATACCTTCCATACGAACCAACTGTAACAAACATCCCGCAGGGAACACCCACCCCGTCTTAGACATTCCTCGCTGGCCTCATCAACATCAAGAGTAGGATTATGGTAGTAAGCCACAACCGCTACCTCGTGCTGGGCCGTAGCTGCTGCTGCAGCTGCCGTCGACCGACCTACCATACCAGACCTCCACGAACGTACTCAAAATACCACTACCACCCTTTCCGGTTGGCGCCTTGCTTGCCTTCATCGTGTTAGTCTTAATGGACAGACTCATTATCGATAGAGGCGGCGGCGGGGGTGTCGAATCAGCAGCCACCTAAATCTATGTACTGAACTAATACGACTGATAGCAGTTACCACAGAAATGCCCTTTGTCCCTGTCTCTACCATCACTTCCCGAGCGCACCAGGATAGCTTGTTCAGTGCTGAGGCGGAGCGATGCACATCAATGGTCGCAGACTAGGGGAGACTCACTCGTAGAGGGGTTGAAAGACCCTGAGCTTATCTGAATCCAGCATGGGCCCATGATACGCCTCTTGATAAGGAAGAGCTCGGTCAAGGAGGTGTTGGTGCCAAACACGTGAGAGAATGACTTTCCTTCCAGGCCAGATGGCAGTGCAGGGCAGTTGGAGGAATACACGACCTTGAGGAACCTACCCCAAGAT
>NW_003211708.1:7219-10542 GCF_000006405.1 Perkinsus marinus ATCC 50983
TCATCGACGAGACCAAGGAGAATGAGCGTGTTTCTGACGTGGATGTTGGCAACTACGGTTGGAAGAGCCTCTATGCTGTGGTCAGTCCCCTACCAAAATGAGTCCACCCCATAGTTTCTATTTTTTCTGGAGGACTGTCGAGTTTAGATGGCCTTTCAATTTGTTTGCTAGTGTTAGTTCATTCACTCTCGCACTATGTTGATTTCACCCTCGAGGAGGTTCGTGTCCATGTGGCACGTGGCTCGTTCAGTTCGAGCCTTCACTTCGGTGACCGGAAACAACCTCGATTTCATCAATTTTGATCCTTACAAGACCGAAGGGGAGGCAGTCAAACTGTAAGTCCTGTTGTTATCGTTTGGGATCCGTTTTCTTCGGCAGCCATAATTTTTTGAACGGAAAGTGGGTGCATACCGCGAAGACCACGGACATTGTAGACCCCCTTACTGGAAAGCCCATGCTGAAAATGCCAAACACAAGTGTCAGTGAGCTCGACCCATTCGTCAAGTCCATGCGAGCTATCCCCAAGAGCGGTCTCCACAATCCCCTGGTAAGACCACCTTGACAGATGCATATCGTCTCAGTGAGTATTGGACTCACCCTCTCAGCGTAACGTAGAGAGGTACCGTCTGTACGGCGACATTTCACACAAGTTGGCGGCTGAGCTCCGCAAGAAGGAGGTTATGGATCACTTCGCTAAGTACGTGGTTCAATCGTTTTCCCTCATTGCTTTTTCCATCTCGGGCAAGTCGTACTAGTGTTGATGACTTGGTAGCTGGGCCCACTGATCGCTGTTTGCAGGTGCATTCAGAGAGTAGCCCCCAAGAGTTGGGCTCAGAGTGTCGCTGAAGTGGACATAGTCCGTATATTCCTGGAGAACTTCTCGGGAGACCAGGTCGGCTGCCTATATTCTATCGCCTCTATCAGGTCCGACTAGCAGCTGTCAGGTCCGATTTCTCGCGCGTGGGTTCACAGTTTCTGGAGACCGAGACGGTCAGCAGAGTCAGGGCTACCGATGGCCATACGGCCCAACAGGTGGGCCCTTCCTTGTCATCACCATGTGTGTTGAATTGTTTATTCATCAGCTCTGATCGCCCCTTTCAACTTTCCCCTTGAGATCCCGGTACTACAGCTCATGGGGGCGCTTTATATGGGTAACCATGTCACATTGAAGTGTGCCTCGATGACATCGATGGTCATGGAGGAGTGGCTCAGACTCATGCAAAAGGTGGCTCGGTAGGGCTTCGGTAGCTGAGAGCACTCGATAGGTCGGTGCTCCATCAAGTGACGTTAATATGATACATTGCGGCGGTAAGGTGGCCGAGGCTCTCCTCATGGACGGAAAACCACGCGTGACGCTCTTCACTGGCTCCAGCGTGGTCGCAGAGAGGTTGGCTACGGTAAGGCTGCTCTCATGGAAGATCTTCACTGTGCGCTGTTTGTCTGCTAGGTCACAGCCGGGCGAATCAAGATCGAAGATGCTGGGTTCGATTGGAAGATCCTTGGTCCTGTTCGAAACATTTCGTCACAGCTTGAGCACGTCGCGTGGACATGCGATCAAGATGCTTACGCTCACACTGGGCAGAAGTGCTCCGCTCAGAGCATACTGTTCGCTCATCACGACTGGGTGGAAGCCGGCATCTTCCAGAAGATGGGTCAGATAGCCAGAGAGAGGTCCTTGGACAATCTCACAATCGGTCCCGTCCTCAGCCACACTACGGCTGACATCCAAAGTCATCAGGAGGAGCTCTTGAAGATACCAGGCGCTAAGGTCCTGTTCGGAGGCAAGCCATTGATCGGGCACACTATTCCCCAATGTTATGGGGCCTACGAGCCCACCGCCGTGTTCGTTCCTCTCGAGGAGCTAGTCAAGCCTGGACACTTTGAGGTATGTACTAAGGAGATCTTTGGACCTTTCCAAGTGTGCACTGAGTGGAAGAGTGATCAGTTGAAGCTCGTCTTGGACGCTACTGAGAGGATGAGTGCCCACCTCACAGCCGCGGTTGTTAGCGATGATCCACAAGTCAAGAACGCCATACTCGGGGTCACTGTCAATGGGACGACCTACGCTGGCGTCAGAGCTAGGACCACTGGAGCCCCTCAGAACCATTGGTTTGGTCCAGCTGGCGATCCGAGGGCTGCTGGGATTGGCAGCCCTGAAGCGATCAGATTAGTGTGGAGCTGCCATCGCGAAATTATTCAAGATGACGGTGGCGTGCCGGAAGGGTGGGTGCGCCCGACACCGTCCTAGATTGCACGATGGATCAAAAGACGGTAGTGGTCGATCTGATTGTTGAACATGATGGAGAGGTTTCTTTGATAAGTAGAGTTTTTGCCTTCAAAGTGTATGCGCATCCTATCGGGAGAAAAGGAAGTGTCCCGGCTGACGATGGCCTCGGCCTGATAGTAGCATTACTGGCTCGTCTAAACGCTCATTGGAAGGGCATCTCGTGCATGGGTGTTAGTCTTATACTAGTACCAGTATGACTAGTAGTCTACTCAAGCCGTATTTTTGACGTAGACTTGCCCCCACACACGAGTAAATGCATGGCGTTACGAGGCGATAACCAGTCGTGGGGTGCCGAATATGATAACCCCCGATAGTCCCACTGTGTCACGCTGAGAGCACATTATCAATTCCCTTGCCTGTGCGAGAGGAGATGAACAAGGTAGTTCACCTTACCTACTTCCTGGTAACCAATACATCTCGTTCCCACTAAGGTTGACAAGTGAATGTACAAGTGAGACAGCGTTAGTCGTGACGTCGGCGTGCTACACATCCAAATTTGCCTGATTTATATTTTAGTTTGTCGCACTGAAAAATATTACTTCAAGTTTGCCACAACTAAAAGAAAGTTCGTTACGGTTGGAAATGATACATTCTGATAAGAATCGCTCGAGTTTGACAATACACACTCAAGTTTACCAAAATGAACATGTTTATCTGTATCCTACTTGTGCAAACGCGACACATATGTCATGCTGGAATTGAGAGTTATGCATGGGTCTAGCTTTGACAAGTTATACAAACAAGCAAAGACTTCCTCGACCGTACAATAACACCGTCATATCATGCTCGTTCACTCGGCAGCAGGTGAGACACTGATTCTATGTTGCTGGACCGTGCTGCTGTAGACCACGTTACCCGGTTGCTGAACTGTGTAAGAAGGATTAAAGCTAGTCGGGGCGGTAGGATAACCAGCAGGAGGCATACCAGCAACGTGACCAGTCCACTTGCGCTCACGCTCCTGATGCTCTTGAACCATCTTCTGTTGATGAGCCTGGATATCGAGCTGCATGGCGGTGGTTTCGATCTGCATACGCTG
>NW_003207910.1:0-1003 GCF_000006405.1 Perkinsus marinus ATCC 50983
AGGAGGAGGTGCCGTTATAGGTCTTTGCTGTGCGAAAGGATTCCCCGGGCTGGACTGGACTTGTGCCGCTGCCGTATCCAACGAGGCGAAGTCGGCCGTATTCCAAATATCGTCGGCCTCGTTTCCTGCCGGGGTGCTCCACCCGCCATCAGCACTCGCCCTCTTGGGCTGCCTTGGCACTACAGGTCCTGCACGGCTAGCAGTGATGTCGCCCATCCGGCCACGTGGGGGGATCACTAAAAAACAATAACAAGATCATCATCATAAGCAACTGACCCAACCATCAGTACCAATTCCTCCCTTATCTCCTGGCCTGTCCGCATCCCAGTGTAGCATGCCCATTAACCCTTCACAGCTGTCAGTCATGGTATCCACTTGATTCGATGGACGAGCATCTGAGCCCAAGCCCTACTCTCTCCCCTCACCCATCCAGCAAGGCCTCTCACCATCATAGCCGTCATCATCGTCACTAGCATCGTCATCATCCAACTTCATATGCGCGGGATATCCTTTACCTTACCACATAGCCCAGTTGCCCAAAAAGGCGGAGCGAAGCGCATCATCCTACGCTTATCCGTAGCATCCTCCTCGGGTTCCTCATCACTAGAACTTTCTTCCTCCTTCAACTCCTCCGCTCTATTACGAGCCTCCTCCTGTTGACGAACCCACTGCTGCCTCTGCGACTCGGTCTCCTTAGCATGCCTGGCCTCTATATCTCGTAACATAGCTACCTACCAACAGGGATTAACGACCATCACCACCACCACGACCACAGCTACGCTCACCTGAGTATTGTATTCCTCCTGACTCATCGGTACCGGCGTACCCTCAGCCGTGGCCGCTCTCATTTTACCATCTGTGTCCTTCCTCATCTGCATTGCCGCGAAGACCCCTGGCGCCCCCATAGGCGCCGCAGCTGCCATCATTGCGTTATATGCTTCCCAGTTAGAAGTGTTGGACTGACAAAGCAAACACTGCTACCCTCATCACGGGCCTACCCCAC
>NW_003203465.1:0-4909 GCF_000006405.1 Perkinsus marinus ATCC 50983
GCCGATCAAGTTAAGTTATGTTGGCGGATCTTCGGATGTATCGAAGAGTGAGATCATCATACCTACATATGTGAAGAGCAGAGCATCCCCGGTGTTTCTCCCTTTCGTCATCATTGAAAATATGAAGTCGAAAGGAGACCGGGAGATCATTCTAGGGAGGTCAGCTCTCTGTGACTTGAATGTCACTTTGCAATTCAAGGGGAGCTCGAAGAGATCCGCACGGTTAAAGAAAGCGTATTCCGAACGGAATAAGTCGAGTGGAGACGGTGTAGCGGGTGAACAGACCTCCGAGAAGATGCCTGAAAGTAATTGCATTCGAGTCCGTATTGACTACGTTACCAAAGAGCCATTCGTCATCCCAGACGATTTTGATGAAGTTGAGGAACCCCCATCACCCAATCCGACTAGACTGGCTTGGATGGAGAAGAGAGTAGCTGAATCTCTTCCCCGCCATCCGCCCGCGGTTGGTCAAGGAGAAGATCGGTTGAACACCTATGCCGTCCACTGCTTGAAAGCCGTGGCTAAGGAAGGGTGGATTCCGATAAGTCAGGGATACGAGGGGAGACTCAGTCTCCGAGACTGATTGACGCCGATCATGAGAAGCTACAGGGGACCGACAACAATCAGCAACGATTTCAAGTTCAGCTTCGCTGGCGAGTAAACAGTGAAGACGTCGCTACCATGAGAAGACCATGGAACTCTCAGCGTCTCATCAATAAGTTGACACCGCAACAACGGAGGGATTGGGATGCTGAGATTGCGGCCTATCAGAATAAGCAGTGGTGGTTCCCTACTAATTCCCCCCCGATAACCTCATGAGCCTCTGTGCGGCCGGATTTCCAGTGGTCCAATCAGCTGAGAAGACGACACGGACACGTCCATGCATCGATCTGAGGCTACTCAACTCATGTAGCCCTAAAGTGTCGAGCAATATGATGAGTGTGACTCAGGCAGTCCAACGGTTGCGGTCGCGGCTCGACTTTTCTGGGGACTTGACCGTACGGCAGTTCGATCTCAATAAAGCGTTCTATAGTGTTCGTGTTTCACCCCAGTTGGACGGGAAGACCATGCCAATCCTAATACGGGTAGGAGACTCTTATTATGAGTCCTGCTGCCTCGTGTTCGGACTAGCGTGTGGACCACTCGGGCTGAATTTCGCCCAAGAAGTAACCTCTAGGGTTTCCGAGCGCATCGCCGAGTGGCTCATCGGTGACAAGAAGTTACTACAACGCTCTGGGTGGATAGTAGTCATGGACGACTTCTTGTGTGTGTCACCTCTATCAATCGCCGATGAGTTGCAGCAAATATCATTGACGGTATGGAATTTGAGCGGATTCAATTGTACTGAGGATAAACGCTCCGTCTGGGATGCATCAAAGCCCTCGAGATGGCTCGGCGGGCACTGGTCCTTCGATATCGCTCGAAAACGGCAGATATTGGCTCGCCCAAAGTGCCCAGATAGTATCGATGTTACCACTAAGCGGAGTTGTTATAACGCCGCCGGCGGATTTGTGGCTATCACATTAGGCTACTGGGAATCCCTCGCGAGAGCTCACTGTGATTGTATTCGCAGATTGAGTGGGGGGTGGCCTAGCTGGGATAGCGTGTGCGGTGAGAAGAGGTCGTTGAGAGAGATTGAGGCTCACTTCCAGTGTGCAGCAGCATGCTGGAAGTTATGTACACTTGAAGACGATGATTTATTGTTATTTTCAGAGTTAAGTTGTATCGACCTTTATACAGATGCTTCGTCATCGGGTCACGGCTTCTTCGCCGAAGATCCGGATTCTCATAAAATAGCATGTGCCGATGTTAAGTCTTTTACAGCCAAGCATAGAGAAGCTTGGCACATTAATAGGAAGGAGCTGGTGAGCACTACCCATTGTATTCACAAGATCGATAATCTTTTAGAATGCTTACCAGCTTTACGTCGTGTAAGATTGTATTGTGATTCGAGGGTTGTAACGACCCAGCTGAATCCTTGGGCTACAGCTGCAAGTAAGTCTGTCGAAAGACGGGCTATAGCACGCCTGAGGAACACTATTATGGAGATTAATTACTCGTGGCGACGCATGGGCATCGATTTACAAGTCTATCACATAAGCGGACAATCGAATTCGAAAGCAGACCGGTTGTCTCGCGTGAATGAAGAATCGAAGCCCGTATCTATTGAAAGCGTCGAAGAGGAGTGGCGCTACGAGGTCACTCCAGTGGGTCTTGTGTCTTCAGCGGAGATTCGATCTAACTTTCTTATTGAGAAACTTGATTCACTATTACCCCATATCATTGTACCGAGTTTCCGACGATTCGTAAACTTTCATGAAATCTTTCTATCGTGGCTTCAAGTTGTTCGCGACAAGCACACTGTAGGTGCTACAGTCGCAGGTGAAGCTGAGATCGAAGCTACCGATGATCTACGCCTTAAATGGCTGAAGTTCGAGCAGAATAGAGATCCAGAATGTCGTGACGCTATTGAGAAGTTGACTCAGAACCCTACCGCCGGCGATGAAGTGATGGCTTCTGGTTTCCTCTATCGCCTTTTCTTGACCCCATTGCGTCTGTTATGTCGGAAGGTACCGGTGAGAAAGGCTGCAAGTAGCAAGAATGAATATGTATTCCAAGTAGTTCTACCACGCGGACTTCTCCGAGAGCTTGCTACATTGGTCCACTACCAACTCGCTCACGCGGGCTTTCCCGAGGTTATGCACTTGGTATCAAAGTGCATGTGGTCTCCACAGATCAGGAGGATCTTAAAGTCTGTCGTGGGGACATGTGACTACTGCCTCAGGACCGTCAACCGTCCTACTGATATTAGCGAGCCGTCGGGCCCTATAGCTATCCCTGAGAGGCCCTATCAAGTTATCGGAGCTGATATTTACGGGCCATTAACACCCGATAAAGTGTATATCCTTACGATATGTTGTAGGTTGACGGGTTGGGTACAGTTTAGCGTGCTTCCTGATTGTAAGGCACGCACGGTGAGTGATGAGTTTGAGCGTGTGGTGCTTTGGTCGTGGTCTTCTAATACACAGGAATGCTGGAGTGACCAGGGCGCGCAATTTACGCGTTCTCCGTATTTCCTGTCAGTATGTGTGATGTGTGGTATCAAACATCGAGTGCTCCCCCCAGCAAGCCCTTGGGCAGGAGGCTGGTGGGAGACTCATCATAGGTCCCTCGGGAAGTGCTTAAGGGCCATGGCTTTGCAGACACCATTGAAAAGTTTGTCTACGATGGTCGCTATAGCCCAGAACCGTCTCAATGCCAGCACTACCGGTGGTTCGAGGCCGTCTGCCTACGAGTTGATCTACGGCTGGCAAGCCAGTGTTCCCGTCGAGGGGCTGCTCGATGTTCGTGACTCGGCGAGGCAGCGTTGGGAGGAATTACGTCCCAAGTTCATTCCAGCCGATCCTATCTTTCAAGGAGCGGTCGCCAGTGAAGCTGCCTTACGATCTGAAAAACGTGCTTATCAACTCTCTGTTTTCAGAGAGATCTGGCTGGACAGGAGAGAACAATCCTTCAGGACTGTTCAGAAGAGACTACGCGAGTCGAAGAAGCGTAGGTACGACTTGAATGTCGAAGACCGTGTATTGCTGACTAAACGTCGTAAGACCAAGTTGAGCCCGATTGTGCAGGACGAGCCATTCGTTGTAAAACGTCGTGTTGGCAACCAGACCTTTGCTCTTGTGCCAGAGAGCGATCCTGGTGCTCCTGAAGTGGTCGCTCACCTACGCAACCTACGAAGATATCCCGGTACGAGTGAAGAAGTAGAGTCTCGTATGCCTGGCGCAGCAGATGCCTCCGCAGCCCTATCACAGCCTCCAAGTCCTAATCAGGATCGAGTGGAAGAGGGGAGTGTTGAATCCAACTCCCACTCTCATGTGTTGAAGCCCCGCCGTGCTATCCATAAGGGTGATCGTGAGCTCAAATTTCTCTCGAAGATTGAGGGTTCCGTTTCGAAATATGGACGCTCACGAAGGGGGGCGAAGTTGTAAGAGTCCACACGTCGTGGACTTGCAGTTCGTTAAGGAGTGACGAGATGGCAAGATTTCATCTTATAGCGTGTAGAGAAGAGGCTCCGCTTAGGAGTCTATAGTCGATGATGTATTGAGTGTTGTCGTGACGATGTAGCCATCTTGGCTCAAGCTGTCTCGTTTACCAATGTCCTCGTTGAGTTCGACTAGTCCGGTGCATCACCCTCATGCGGCCCCGTCCACAAGGCTAGCTGGCAACTATTAGCTGTCGCTATGAAACATTGTATGCCTTTGTGCATCTCTGCAAGAATACAGAGTAGCTGTCGCTATCATGGCGACGCTATTCAGCATTTTAAACCCGTATACTCCTCTGCAAGACGGTGGGGCATACCTTGCTTTGTGACGTGAGCTGGTATCCCTTTGAAGAGGACACGGCACCTCTCCCCATGCATCGTCATGAGTTTGCGGCGCATTTATGAGAAATGCGCAAACCTTGCGCATTTCTCACGAGGCTCAGCGATATCTGGTAGATATCGCTGAGCCTCAAGGGCTAAACACTAAGCGACCTTTTGAGTCTGGAAGGTCGCCCGCCTTGAGAGTTTACGGATGCTGATGCCGATAGGCGGCACCGTGCCTTAGCGTTGTCACGGTTGCATTACACTACCAGACGTGACTATCATCACGCCGTGATTCGAGTACGGCACGGGTTGCACGGTTGATGTGGAACTCAGACGCTGAGATATCCTGGTTCCATCAACGAGTACTCAAGCAGAGGCTGCCCTCAGGAGCTACTTTACGCTGCCCATCGAGACATCCTTTGCAAGCTTCACTGTCGGAATCTTACGTGCCGGGTAACGAAAACAAGATGAGTGTCATCGTAACATAATGTAACTAATATTGTTATTACGTAACATCCCCGCGATCTATCCCCAACCGCGCCT
>NW_003203465.1:5009-10584 GCF_000006405.1 Perkinsus marinus ATCC 50983
GGACAGGGCAGCCGTCGACACGCAGCATTGTAGCCCAAATATGCCTCCAGCGAGTACAGGGCAGCTGTCGGCTGCAGCATTGTAGCCCGCGTATGCCCGCACAAGAAGACACGGCAGCTGTCGCTTGAGCCAGTGTGAACTTGTTTGTGCCTCCGCACGCAGGGAGGCAAGCTGGCAACTATTAGGTGCCGCTATGAAACATTGTATGCCTTTGTGCATCTCTGCAAGAATACAGAGTAGCTGTCGCTATCATGGCGACGCCATTCAGCATTTTAAACCCGTATACTCCTCTGCAAGACGGTGGGGCATACCTTGCTTTGTGACGTGAGCCTGGTATCCCTTCGAAGAGGACACGGCACCTCTCCCCATACATCGTCGTGAGTTTGCGCATTTCTCTTAATGAAGGCAAGCAAGATATCGCTGAGCCTCAAGGGCTAAACACTAAGCGACTTCTTGAGTCTGAAAGGTCGCCCGCCTTGAGAGTTTACGGATGCTGATGCCGATAGGCGGCACCGTGCCTTAGCGACGTCACGGTTGCATTACACTACCAGACGTGACTATCATCACGACGTGATTCACGTACGGCACGGGTTGCACCGTGCAACTTGCACGGTTGATGTGGAACTCAGACGCTGAGATATCTAGGTTCCATGATGGAACTTCCATCAACGAGCACTCCAGCAGAAGCAGCCCTCTGGAGCTACTCTACGCTGCCCATCGAGACATCCTTTGCAAGCTTCACTGTCGGAATCTTACGTGCCGGATAACGAAACCAAGATGAGTGTCATCGTAACATAATGTAACTAATATTGTTATTACGTAACATCACACGCTCACTGCCAGCCGCCTGCGTACGGCTTGTCAAGCTGAGTGACACCATGTGGCGCATGGCTCACGACTGCCAGGCCACCGACCCTTGTGCGGCATTCGGTCCGGCGTAGGGCGGATCCCCGCAATCTATCCCCAACCGCGCCTCACAGTTCGGCGGGGCTCAGCTATCATATGCGAGTCTCATTCCAGGGTATGCTACAAAGGTTGATCACGTCTCGTGGTAATGTCCCTTCGCTTGCCGGCCAGTGTGCCTGCTAGTCGAGTGGCATATTGTCGAGCCGCTCGACTCGAGCGCAGACGTCGTTCGCTGAGAACGAGGTGTCCGCGCCTCAATTGAGCGGAGGGTTCTGTTATCAAAAGTAGTGACCCAGTATATTAATACTGCTCAGTGATGCTGATTCAGCAGAGGATACACCCGCTGCGATGTTACACCGACTAGTCTAACCTCACGCGCACAATGAGCGGCGCGGCGCACGAGTGCATCCAGTTTGAAGTGTGCATACAAGCACAATGGTATTTCACGGTGAAACTTTCACCCTTCGTCCGCATCGCCAATGGTGCAGTCATGGTGATGCGATGATGGATGGGGAACTGCATCGACTATTCCGCTACCACGAGTAGTGGTCCACTCTTGGTAACAGCAGACAGCGAAGCAGAGTTGGCTAACTGTTGTTACGAAGCCGCTGTCGTCAGGGAATACTCGCCGGGACCGCTCTAGCTGATATGCAATATTCTCTACTTGGACCATGCAAAAAATCGGATTCTTCCCCGGATCCTCAGAATCCGGTCGGATTCGTGAGAGGCGCCGTCAGCATTGGGGCATCCTTGACTTTCCACATTACGATGAAAGGTGCACGCGTATGCATATGATGCGTGGCATGCATCGACCGCGGCGCGGTTCCCGCGTGACGTCGACGGTGCCACCAAAACATCACGTGATGTATCCAAGTCACCCCAATCGTGTGATGGACTCTATCAGATAGAGCTTCGCTCGTATCAATATACTGTTTGCTTCGCTCACGAGCAAGCTGTGGAGGATACGCCGCCTGTTATAGTAGTGCTCGAACGCCCAAGCCAGAATCCCTATTGCTCGGCGAATAGGAGAACTGCTCTGGCCGAGGACGTTTGGGTGTCTGGCTTCAGCTTTGTTGATACCAGAAATGAAAATCTTCTTGACCTTCGCTCTCGTGATCATAAACGCTGTCATTTGGGAAGGATGCAGCAGCAACGGTGGGTCGAATACTTCGGCGCAGGCTCCCTAGGTCTCCCGTTTCAGGTGGCGGAACTACTACTGCCTCTCCGGCCACTACAGCTCCCGGCACTACTCAACCTCCAGGGCCTACTACAACTCATGGGCCGACTCCCTCTCCGGGACCACCTCCCATTGGCACTTTCTTGCTCGATGGGACTGTGCCCATTCTCGGCTCTGTAACAGGCAAGGTCGTTACGACTGATGCTGACCCTGATAATCTTGTTATTACAACAATGTAAGCTCATCTACCTCTCGAAATGTCGCCTTTTTCACTCGCTTGCAGCGTTCTTAATAGCAGGGGTGTCTACCGTGCCTTCATGTCCTTCGCAAAGTCCAACACTGGTTATTACTTGATCCTGGGTTTCATTCTCAGGCTCATGCAGTCGAAATCCATGCCTCCAAGTACACTTTTCAACAACACGTCGCCTGTGCCGTTCCACATGGAAGGAGCTAGGGTTGTTCTGGACGATACCAGCGCCTTTGCACCTGTGGCCCGAGCATCTCTTGCCAGTAAGCTCTAAAAACACTCGCTCAGGCTCTATCAGTTTCAATGCGGTATCACTTTTCCACGAGACCGAGTACATTATGTACTCGGTCTCGTATATACTCATATGTCTCGTATGTACTGTACATATCACTCATGGCATTGGATTGCTCATTGGATCATCTTTTGTCAGGTGCCGTTATCACATACCTGCCCCCCAATGATATTCAGATTAACATCACTAACCCAGCTCAAATTTCTATCACACTACATCGTGCTCCACCTTCAAGGCTCATCTTGAATGTCTGAGCGCAGCTTCAGTATGAGCTGTTGCGTTATAAAAAGAGCTAAAAAATCAACACAAATTGAATACCGATGCCGAGCGAAACCATCGCGCACGGGAAGCTGAGGCAGTGATCCTAAAGGAGCTTCTCGGCCATCCAACCTTCGAGTTCGACACAGACTCCAGGACGATGTAATTAGAGAACTGGTCAAGTCCAGCGTGGCGGCTAGAAAATGGTTGTTGGGTGAGCATGAGCTCTCGACTATCCGTAGATCATTGGCAGGCATCGCGGCAGTAGCCCTTGACTAGGACAGCGAAGTTCGACTGGATTTCCTTGTCGCCTCTTTCGGATGAGTCATGAATTCGTCATCAGGCGAAATCTTGGAGGCTCATAGGGCACCGGAAGCAATCAGTCTTTGCTCGAGACCTCAGAGACACTGTTGTACAATGCGTCCCGGAATGGGAGCTCATTTACGGTGGAAAGGATTATGCGGCACCGTTAGAGGTGAATGACACCAAAGTACAAGGGCCTGACTTTCCTCTATTCGACCAGTGTTAACCATTTGGGAACTCAAGGCAGTGGCTAATGGAATCTAGAGATTTTATCTACAATTGTACTCATTAAATTACCACACACGAAACACGTGGGTCTGGAGAGACAAGCTAGACTTGTCCATGAAGAGTCGGGATTTAGGGTGGCACGCGGAAGGAAAAATAGAAAAATTATTTCCTTCGGAAGGAAATTTGAAATTTGAAGGAAAAATACGGAAAAATATGGAAAAATAAATTTTTTCGCTTGGCCTGCCAGGTTTGCCAGGCCAGAGCGTCATCGTCTTATTCGGTCGGGCTGCTAGCAGATGATTTGCACTTACTAATCATGTTTCATAGCTTGATTGAAATTGAAAGCGTTACAAGATATGGGAGATATCCACACTGGAGGAGACCAGGGCGTGCGCTAAAGCTCAGCCGCTGCGGCTGATCAAGCGCGCTTTCTATAGGAAAGTTTGTAACGCAACGCTCGGTGATTAGAGCTGTCGTTGAGCATTACTTGATTGATCCTTTGATGGTTGCATTCCTTCGTTTCAGTTCATGGGCAGTCCATGGGGCGGCCAACATTGTCTTCTAGTAACCAACAAAGCCTTCCAGTTTCGATCGTTTTCACAGGTTCGACCGCTCGTATCAGCAAGAAATGCAGACGAGAACACTGACTTACCATGCGAAACGAGGTGCAAACGTCAGTCTATTGGTAACGGTGATTACTGACTAGTTCAGAGCCTCATACTGTGAGCCTGCGGCCGGTTCCAGAACCACTGCCTATATGTTGCGTCAGGGATACCTATCCGTTTGTTTTGGAGTATGCTACGTTGATACTCCACCGTCTTATGCTTGTGGGAAATTCCCCCAGGGGGAATGCTGCATTCCCACTGGGAATGCAGCATTTCCCGCTCGAATAAAATGATCATGATGCGAACTTCGCATTGCGAAGTGCCATGCAATAACTGAAAGTTTCAGTCCGAAACCGCAAGCTGGACCTTCCAGTGAAAGTGCGAATCGAATTCTCGCTCGCCACAAAAATCTTTGATCATCCTGGCGAACAAGGTCTCTTTATACTCAGTCTAACCGAGACGACTAACACAGGCATATATCCCAGACATCACCTGGTGTGAGACCTCTTGTTTTTTGGGATTTTTGTGCCGATTTATGGTCATTTCGGGAATTTTTTCTTTATTTTTCCTTATTTTTCCTTATTTTTCCTTATTTTTCCTATTTTTCCTGCTCGAAAGAATTTTCTAAATTTCCTTCATCTTTCCGAAGGAAATGGAAGGAAATAATTGGAAGGAAATAATTCGTGCCACCCTATCGGGATTGAAGGCCGCACTCGCAAGATTAGTGCTGCCTGGTATCCGTGATACCACTAGCCTAGTGGTATCACGGATACCAAGCAGGCTGCTTGGTATATACTGCTTGGAGCAGTATTAATCTAGTGGCACTAGGATATCGCGTCGACATCGAAGATGGGAAAAGTGCGGTCTTCAAGCAGTTCGGCTCTTGTGCTCCAATTCCAGACCCGAAGCCATTTGAACTCAAGTCAAGTTATCAAAACGAATGCTAAGGATTATAGGAACCTCACATCATGGACGATGCATACTGATGCTCACTCGCCTTAGTGACTTCTTCAGATATGTCCTCTCTAGGACGCTTTGTACTGACCATCTGCCATATTGCGATATGTTGAAGGTGCTCATGCCGGCGAACCACATCCACTGAGCGCCGCTGCGGCGTAAAGAGTGGGTAGCTACCGGCGATCTGGGTCGTTCAGAGGACTTGAAGGCTTCTTGCACGTGTCGTCGGAAGGTGAAGTGCGATAAGTTATCGAATAAGGGTCTCGGTTCCATCGTGATGGCGACGAAGCCATCGCACATGAAAGCAGACAATTGATGTACGGTACACAGGGGCTCCTCACGTGGCCGAACAGTGCTACGGAGCGCACACCCTATCCGGACGAGAGCTCCTTCGCCGAAACGATCACATTTGCTGCGATTGATGTAGAATAACACGACATCCATATCATCTATGGTGTTGAACGTTATGTCATTACACCTCAGCCTAGACACTCCCTGCATCTCAGCAGCCCGAAAATGCATACCAGAAGAGCGACGCTTGGTCTCTTTCTTTCTTTGGCGCATGCTTAGAGAGCCTGGCGTGTCTGGCTGATCGTGACTGG
>NW_003203465.1:10684-24543 GCF_000006405.1 Perkinsus marinus ATCC 50983
AGTGCGAGCTTTAGCTGCAATACAGTACTTACAAGTAGCACAGAAGCGTTGAACATCTTGGTTCATGTCAACCAATAAATCTTCGCACGTAGACGACCAACCAACCTATCCCAAGACACATGACCACCAGTGGGATGTGAGTGTTCATGTCGAAGGACTTGAAGATGAAGGTTGTCAGGTAGTAACGGAACAGTTACTTTACGATAACCAGGCAGTGAATAAGAACGGCATAATAAACCATCCTTAATACACAATTGCTCCCATATTTTGCGATAACCAGTAGGTAAATACCGTGCACATGGGAGTCCATCTCTTATCATGGTATAAATATCTCGCAGCTCATCATCACGTTGTTGATGATGAAGAAGTTTACCAAAAGAGATAATTGGCTCCAAATTATACGTAGCACCAATGGCAGCCAATTGTGGAGTTCCAAGTTGATGTTCTTCAACTATCCATCTAGGTGGAACTCTACAGGGCACATCTGCCAAGTTGGAAGATGTCCCAATCCACTCCACCTGGAGAGAAAGAGAATTACTCCGGAGAAGATCTCTGAGTAATGAAATACGACTCTTAGCCAACATTTCATGCAGACCATGAATTTGAGGGCGACGTTCTACATTTAACCAATTATAAACAATACGTGAATCAACTCGTAAAGTCAGCGAGTGAATACCCCATTTAATACATGCATTTACACCCAGAATAACAGCATTCAACTCACATAAGTTGATATGTTTGTTATCCGACTTAGATCTGAGCTTAGTGCCGTCCTCAATAACATGATCGTCATTGAGCAATACATAACCAGTAGCAATGGCCGAACCATCAGTGTAGAGGATAAACGGTTTACTGAAATCAACAAACCATCTACCATGTGCTGGATCTCCTTCACGCTGAATACGTGAAGCTACTTCACGAGCCCATGACATAACTTTGTCAGGTACATGTTGATTCATATCATTACCAGGAACAGACCTGCGGAGCCATGCTAAACACGGACGTAACCATGATAACACCGGATAATGGCTTATTAATTTGCCACTACAAGACAACAACTCACGTAACGTAAACGTGCTCTCCAACAACAAGTCAATATGTTGACCACTACGACGCTTCCAATATAAAACATCGTCAGAGCCAACTACCAACTGTAAACCAAGCACACGAGCTCGAGCCAAATCCTCAGGAGACTTAGTTGGAAGGTTATGCAACAAAAGATTTTGTTGTATACGATTCAACCGATTTGGATCTTCCGAAGAAAAAGGAACAAATATATCATCGAGATAAGCATCAGCAACTTCGCCAGCAAGGGCAGCCTTCATTATTAGCTGCAAGGTTTTTGGAGCTATGTTAAGTCCAAAACCCATAACACATAGGCAATAACACTTATTATGCCATATTACACATAGCCATGGCCACAACTCTGGAGATATCGCCACATTCATATAAGCACGTCGAACATCGAGTAATGTAGCTGCTTTATGACGTCTGAGACGTCACGTCTCCAACGTCTCAAATACTCTGAACAGACAGCCGAATCACAACCAGGTTGACTATTGATGTACGAATTGAGACCCCTAAAATCAAGTACAGGTCTCACTTTAGTACTCTTGTGACCTTGTAAAACAGCTTGTAAAGGTAAAATACACCGAGGAGTACCATCAAAGGGTATCAACCATTTATTATTAATCCATGTTTGAATCTCCTCCTCAAATTGTTGTTTTTGGGTAGCAGTCATCTTTCGCTTATACAAATAAGGTGACCGACATAACTTTCTCGATTCTTCAGCAGAAGGTTCACCATTTAACCATTTCCATTTCAGCACCCACCGACCATCGTTAAAATCTAGTATCACATCAGATGATTCAATATGCAACGGGTGATCAGGCCGTTGTTTAGGACCATGATCCGATACTCCACTCACATGACCAATAGTAGCATCATGCTTGTTGAACGGAAGGGTACAATCAGGGAATACTAGGCAACCACGCGAATAAGAGAGATCGACACACCTCGATTCCAGAAAGTCGCTACCCAATATAACATCAGAAAGACTGATATCAGAAACCACACAAAAACGGACATTTTTTACCACATATCCTTTATAAAATATAATAGAGCAAACAAGATAACCACGGATAGTTATATCATGCCCACCAACAACTTTAATATTAGAATTACCATCAGTACCATTAGTAACATACTTTGACAGACCATGACTTTGGATAAAGCTATCACTCACAGCAGTGATAGTACTTCCAGAGTCAACAAGCACTGATGTAGTTCAGGATGTACTCGAACCAACAGATAGAACAGCATCAACATGAGGAGTGCGGGTAGACAGAGAAACAGCTGCCATTATAGCTCCCGGGGCAAGGCCGACTTTCCTTGCTCCTTGACTCCGTTTCCCGACTTAGATGCGTGTTTCTTGTTTTTCCTCATTGGACAGAACCTCTTAATATGACCTCGTTGTTTGCATTCATGACAAACATAATTAGCATACCGAGAAGGATCGTGAGGTTGTCGTCCATAGGACAGCTGACGGCCTTGCTGTTTCTTAGAAAACCGTCGTTCCACAGCTGCAACTTCCTCCTTCACTATAGGTGCTGATGATGATGATGATGATGACTGAAAGGCAGGTATATCTCTCATATCACTATCAACATTGATCAACTTCTTAGCCTTCGCTAACGCAGTCTCAAAAGAAGTGACATCACTTAGGACACGAAGTTGACGACTATACTCTTCCTTCAAGCCATTCAGAAATTGACACATCATTAATGTATCCATCACCTTTGGGTCCACATCCGAGGGTAACACTTTCTTGATATGCCTCTTCAGTGAAGCTGCATAAGACTCGAGTGACTCACCCTGAAGAAGAGATCGCTTGACAAAAGCAGTATAAGAGCCAAAAGCAGACTTTGAAAACGTCTTTTGCAAAGCCTTCTGAATTACCACATAATCTTTCTTCTGCTCATCTGACAGATCATCATAAACTTGCCAAGCTCTGCCCTCCAAGAAGAGACCAAGATTCTGAGCCTTCGCATTCGCATCCCATTTTTGCATAAGACTGATAGTATCATACTTCTTCAAAAAGGTATAAAGATCTCCATCACCAGAAAAAGGTCGGAAGTTAGCCAATAATTGAGACACCAAGGGCATAACTCACGGGTTCTCCACCAATATGTAACCGTTAACACAATCCACTCGACTCGAAGGATGAATAACTTATTCTTACGTTACATATAGTATTACAGAATATGTGAATATCTAGCACAGCTTAACTCAAGGACAGTTGTACCACAAATGGGACAGTGACACAAGTCCTTACAAGGTGGCTAAGGTTCACGCGGGTGGCAGAACCGCACTCCCTTCGTCGATGAACAAACCATATCCGACTAGATAAACTCAAACTCACAGAAGCGGTATCGTGAAACACTTGCACCCTCTGGCTAGCAGGCTAGCTGAGAATACCAGCACACAAGTATTGTCCCCGGCCGTCGCGGTTTCACCATCGATAAAACCCTGCGGGATTGGCCTCAGCAGGATACATCTTGTCGAGGCGGGCCTTACGACCCAGGAATCCTGGCCGCCAGGATGACGTCTCGGAATAGCTTCTCGCCCGAACCATAGGTGTGCGGCGTGCTCGGAGCCAGAGCGAAGCGGACCAGATCACTCACTTCCTCTGGGACGTTCTGTCCACGGGCTCGAGCTTCGGCGAGGAAGACGACAGCTTTCTTAGTAAGAAGTTCTTACGCCGAGCAGACATAACAAGTTGTGCGTGAAAAACCCTGCAGAAAGTGAGTTCCCGGCGTCATAGAACAACACTGTTGTTCGGGTATAACACTGTATTTTGCATTGGTCCAATGCAGCTACAAAACCATAGTCTTTGTCGAGTTTGAAAGGGCCTGCAATATCACACGCTACAACATCCCACACACACGAAGCTGTGGTATCGGTGAAACCCATAGCCCCAGTATAGAAGTGGGTAGTCATTGCATTCTGACACCTTTCACAACCACGGCATACCACACGCACCAACCGCGTCAATCCTTCAATGAAGAAAAGCCGAGACACCTCCCATGACACATATCTAGCTGCTAGGCAATGCTGCATTGTGGTGTGCGGACTCATGGAAAACCTTGATAATTCGGAGAGCTTCCGCCCTTCCCTCGGCAGAATCACAAGGTATAACAATAACCTCGCGTGGAGTATGCGCAATTGATCCTGCCGGATACTTCAGAGCCACCAAAAGACCTTCTGAACTAATACGCTTCTCCTTAGCTGCATTAATAAATTTAGAGTCAGCCTTCTCACCAGTCTTAATATATTCCATAACCTTGCTCCATAGAGGAGACTTTCTTGTAGAGACCGTACAAAGTTTGTACGGTCTCTACTAAGAAAGTCTTGTACTACAAACTCTCGTGCCAATCCACCAACTGGTAGATCTGGTTGTGTAGATTTCTCGAACCCACCCCGCTGCACAGCATGAATAGACTCCGAAGTAGTAAAGAGAGCAGCATCACCGGTTAGGTCAGAGATTACCTACTGATCAAAGCCCCGCCCACTGGCCACTCTACTGAGGGGGTCTGCTCTATTATCTTCACTATTCACCTTATAGGTGAGTAATGAATCTCTAGTGGAAAAGTAGTGGAAAAGTTTTCCAACTTGAAAGTAACTCCCACACTGTGGGAGTTACTACGCTCTGTCAGAGCGAAGATCATCCATAATTTCTCGAATGGCTTGAACCAATCGACGAACAACAACTCTCTCTAAGCTCTTACTGAAGGAACCGGCACTATTCGACGAAGTCCATCTAACCACGGTTTGAGAATCAGAGCACACAGTTACCAATGGAATAAAAGGATGTTGCCGTTTACCAGATAAAGCTGCATGCACCGCGAGCACAGCTTTTGAGAGAGCAACCAGCTCTTTTCTATTTATATGGAAAATTCTCTGATTCTTAGATTTAAATACACCCGCTGCTGACTGAATCTTCCACAGATCGCCAGTACTGACAGAAACACCAACTATCACCCACGCCCAACCTGTAGCACTCGCGTCCACATAGACCTTGAGCTGGTCCGGATGCTTCACTGGGTGATGGCAACCTTGTTCTACATAATCTTCAACAACCGAAATGCAGGAACATAAGACCTTGTAGGGCGGGTTCTTGGGGTCGATGTCAAACGACTCATCCCAATCAAAGTCCTTACCAATATAACCACATAACATCTTGAGGATATCGCCGACCAACCGTTCTTTGCCATGAATCAGCAAAGGAACACAGCCAGTACTAACACACGCCGCAACAGGATACAACTCCCTGCGTGTCCAGGAAGTTTTATACTCACCTCTAGCATTCCTCACGATACCAAAGAAAACGTGAACAAACTGTGAACGGAGTTATGATAACTCCGCTGCCGACCTTGAGCAAAGCTCTGCTGCAAGTTGCGGCCCGTAACCAGGCCGGGGCTGATAGGCCGTTGCTGGCCGCAGACAGATGGATCATCAGTGCATACGGTATGCAGCATACCGAACCCGTGTGCGATCGGCTGTGCGACTGTGGTCTGCGCAGACCGCGCCATGTGCTCCTGGCCAATGGGCCAGATGCCATTCTCGTAAACTTAGAGGGAAAGAAGCGCCCGTCGCAAGGTTGCGTAGCGTCAAGCAGCCTGTAGGCAAGCGGGGGTTGCAAGCGGGGGTTCCCAGCTTGAGAGAAGGCGTTGCATGACTTGGGAACGACTCTAGCACGCAGACGAGACTTGCGCAGCCTGATTCCCGGCGCCAGTCTTCCCGATCTCCGGGATGAACTGGATTAAAACGGCAAAAGGTGGTCATTAATTTGAACTATGATAAGGAGGAGCAAGCAGGAAGGGAGGGTCCGAACTCGTGTCAGCAAGTAAGGTTCAAACAGGCGGGCCCGGCTCACTTGAGGCGGCGAACGGCTGCTACAAACCTCACGACACGATTTAGCTGGCCCACGCGGCCTTTGCAAGGGAACCTCCGCTGAATTGAACGAAATGACAGCACTATCTATGCGGCACTCTGACCTGCAAGCTCTTCTCAATGCGTGCGTACGTGGTGCAATCTTGCACGCGGGCGCTGTGTATCGGCTGTCCCTTTGGCAGCGGAGGGACGTGTGTCTCGTCTCCGGAATTCAACTTGGGATAAAGAATTATCCTTGATGAAATCATCAACTAGGTCCAAACTGAGCTAAGATTCCATAGTTGTGCAATCTGCACAACTACATCCTCCCTCCTTGAGAGACGGCAGCATATAGTGAAGACAAAATATTTGAATAACACAGGCAGAACGACCCGGCGTCTTTTACGTCCTTTTACAGGATAAAAAATTAGGAACGTACAAGAGATAACGAATCGTTATTAACGATGGTAGCTATTTTGAATTAACTTGCCACTACTAGTGAAAGATTCAATTTGTCTAGCACCCTCTGACTCCACGACATTATCGGCACGAAGCCGTTTCCAATGAGTACGAGGAACAGCTTTGAATGACAATCGATCCATCCACTCACAGAGCTGAATACAAATATCAGCACAAGAACAATGATCATCAGTACTAGTCTCATTGGTAGTAATACGATACCATTCACTTCGATATAGAGTATGAGTGATAGGATCAATCGAAACCGCGAATATAGGTTTATCCGGTAAAGATAATTGTATCGTGTCAGCATCGATAGAATCTTTACATTTTACATTACTAGCTTCAAGGACTCTATCAATCCCATCATCATTAGCATCATTATCAACGAAAGTAGAAACGCCAAGAACAGTATCACTCTCACCATCGTAGTATCACTCCATCGTGCCCATAACGTCCTCGTCACAAACCAGATCATCATGAGGAGGTGGAAATAGCTCATCATCAATCTCATAAGTAGACTGACAATGGCGAAGATCACTATTCTCCACATTGCCTGGATACATCAGACCGTCCTCGAAGTTGTGCTTTACACTAACCAAAAGCCATCATCGGCGGTACACCATCCATCGACAGAGAGGTTCTTCGATGATTGCATTATCCGAGAACCCGGGAGCTTGACGCTCTGCGAATAGCCATACCAGTTCAAGAGTCTTGAACTGGAAGATTACGTATGCACAGGTCTTGAATCAAGACCTGTGCATACGTAATCTTCTTCTCAATCAGCAGCTCTTCACATTTACTCTGTAACTCACTATCGTTAATATGTCGTAAAAGTCGCTACAGCAACACCAAATGCTTGGACAATCTGCAAACCAACAGAGCTTGAAGGAGTTGTCGTCGGATTCTCCACCATGTTAACCATTTGGGACCGGGTATTTCTAATACCCCCCATATAACCACACCAACCCAATATATCACCAAAAGTCGCTTTCTTATCGGTGAGCATCTCCTCACACTTCTTGGTAAACTCTCCATCAGTAACATGTCTCAAGAGATAAACGTTCTCTACACCAAAAGCTTCAGCGATTTGTAAACCAACGGGACTTGAGGGAGTTGTCGACGGGTTCTTCACCATGTTAACCATTTTGGAGCTCAAGGCAATGGTTAATGGAATCTAGAGATTCTATCTACAATCGTACTCATAAAATCATCAACTAGCTTCGAGCTAAGCTAAGATTCCATAGTTGTGCATTCTGCACAACTGCAACCAGTGACTGGTTACCACTACTTTTTGCCTCCGTATGGCTTTCGTAGTTGGTCAAGAGATCCAGATGAAGCGCCGGATCGCAGACATCTTCGAGAGCTGTCAGAAGCCGTGCAGGGGGAGGGCCTACTGCTAGTAGGCTACTGGGTGTATGGGGAAGCGTAAGCTCGAATACCCTGAGGGCGAGTTGGGAATTTACACGTTACTCAAAGAGGAAGTGTGCGAGAACCAATGAGAATTTCCGAAACCCCCCTCCAGATTCTGAGGCTCGGAATCTCCTGGTTGTCTTAAACATGCATAAATTACGCAGCGTAATTGGCCATGTGCCTATTTTCCATCGCTAGCATGAGATGCTCGACGCTGTGTCAGGTTGTGCAGTCTCTGAAGAGCGCTGAGATGGCTGATATCGACCATTGCATGACGCGCCTTGATAACGCGTTGGGAATACTATTGCCAGTAAGCTTGGATAAGGTCTTTAATGAGATAGACCTCGACGCAGAGTCCGTCAAAGGGAAAGAAAGCAGCGACCCGGCTGTAGGCGACTCGTGTCCCCACTAGCAGCACTTGGACGCCGGATCGGGACGTTGCTATTAGAAGTGAGCCCTGCAGTCCCATGCAATTGACCTCAGCGTCTTACTGACTCTTAAGTTAATCGACAGCGTTTTCCGTTCAATCTTGCGCGGCCTTTTCGACAACATAAGAATGAACAGGAGAGAACCACGCAGTGTTCGATCATCTCAGATATGACCTGCGTTTGACACGGACCCGTAGATGGCAGACGTGGCTTGACCATCAACGAGACGCTATGACCGAGCTCATCGACTCCCAAGGTTTCCGAGGGAAAAGCTCGTCTGTTGATGTCCCGCTGTCGGGCCCGCAAGGTGAGTATTCCGTGCTTTGCGATGGGAGCTCTCCATGATGTGTCTTTCGTTTATTCAGAGATCTGCTCTAGCCCGGAGTCGTGTCTAGCATGGCTCGAGCATAAGCGTGCCGAACTGGACCGAGTGGTTGGTCGTGCGTTAATCTCAACCTTCAATACTACACACAGATCGGCAGAGGCTACCAGGCGACAGGTACCGGAGTCTGCTGCTAGTGCGAGATCGTACATTCTGCTGGTCATGGAGAAGATGACAGCAGCGAGGAGTCGGATTACGAGGGAGAGTTTGAGGACGAGGATAATCTGACTGCCGACCTGAAACTGTGTCAGCAAGTTTTCTCGGCTTCGCCGTCCATTAAGTTGAACAAACGGCAGCGTACCAAATGATTCTGCTTCAATCGTCTTGTGTAACACAAGACAAGTTGTGTTGTCAATACTTGGATCGGAAGACGTCGAGTCCTCAGGATCTGGCACTGCGCCCGCCCAAGGAGCCGACTCGGGTTTCGTCCGTCTCGGGTCCCTCAAGATGGGGTGGTATGCAGCGTCTCTATGTAGTGCCCGTATATGCCCCCAGCGAGGACAGGGTAGCTGTCAACCTGCAGCGTTGTAGCCCGTGCACGCCTCCGCAAGAAGGCAGGGCAGCTGTCGCTATGAGCCTGTGTGAGCTTGCTGGTGCCTCCGCACGCAGGGAGGGTAGCTGCCGCTATGAAACATTGTATGCCTTTGTGCGCCTCTGCAAGAATACAGAGTAGCTGTCGCTATAATGGCAACGCTATTCAGCATTGCAAACCCGTATCATCCTCTGCAAGACGGGCATACCTTGCTTTGTGACGTGAGCCTGGTATCCCTTTGAAGAGGACACGGCACCTCTCCCCATGAATCTTCGTGAGTTTCCGCATTTCTTTTAGTGAAGATGAGCTAGATACCGCTGAGCCAGGCCCAGTGAGCCTCAAGGGCTAAACACTAAGCGACCTTTTGAGTCTGAAAGGTCGCTCGCCTTGAGAGTTTACGGATGCTGATGCCGATAGGCGGCATCGTGCCTTAGCGACGTCACGGTTGCATTACACTACCAGACGTGCCCATCATCACGACGTGATTCATGTACGGCACGGGTTGCACGGTTGATGTGGAACTCAGACGCTGAGATATCTTGGTTCCATCAACGAGTACTCCAACAAGAGCAGCCCTTAGGAGCTACTCTACGCTGCCCATCGAGACATCCGTAACATACTATTAACAACATCCGTAACATTATGTAACTAATATTGTTATTACGTAACATCACACGCCCACCACCAAGCGCCTGCGTACGGCTCGGACAAGCTATGCACGGCGTGGGTGACACCGTGTGTCATACGGCTCACAAGTTGTGAGTCACAACCGCCAGGTTACCAGCCCTTGTGCGGCATCCGGTCCGGCATAGGGCGGATCCCCGCGTTCTATCTCCACTCGCGCCTCACAGTTCGGCAAGGCTTAGCTATCATATGTGAGTCTCACTCCAGGGTACGCTACGGAGGTTGACCACGTCTCGTAGTAATGTCCCTTCGCCTGCCGGGCAGTGTCCCTGCTAGTCGAGTGGTATATTGTCGAGCGTAGATTTCGTTCTCTGAGAACGAGGTGTCCGCGCCTCGATTGAGCGGAGGGTTCCGTTATCAAAAGCAGTGATCCAGTATATTCATACTGCTCAGTGATGCTGATTCAGCAGAGACTACGCCTGCTGCGATGTTACACCGAATAGTATGCAAAAATTCGGATACTTCCCCAGATCCTCCGAATCCGGTCGGATTCGTGAGTGGCGACGTCAGCATTGGGGCATCCTTGACTTTCCACGTTATGATGAAAGGTGCATGGTATGCATGACCGCGGCGCGGTTACCGCGTGACGTCGACGGTGACACCAAGACATCACGTGATGTCTCCAAGTCACCCGAATCGTATGATAGACTCTATCAGATAGAGCTTCGTTCGTATCAAAAAACTGGTTGCTTCGCTCATGAGCAAGCTGTGGAGGACACGCCGCCTGTTATAGTAGTGCTCGAATTCCCAAGCGAGAATCCCTATTGCTCGGCGAATAGGAGAAATGCTCTGGCCAAGGACCTTTGGGTGTCTGGCTTTAGCTTTGTTGATACCAGAAATGAAAATCTTCTTGTTCTTCGCTGTCGCGATCATAAACGCTGTCATTTGGGAAGGATGCAGCAGCAAGGGTGGGTCGAATACTCGGAGACAGGTCCCCTAGACCTACCATTTTAGGTGGTGGAACCACTACGGCCTCACCTCCTGGGCCTACTTCAACTCGTGGCCCGACCCTCCCTCCGGGACCACCTCCTATTGGCACTTTCTTGCTCGATGGATCTGTGCCAATTCTCGGCCCCGTAACAGGCAGGCTCGTTTCCTCTGATGCTGACCCTGATAATCTTGTTATTACAACAATGTAAGCTCATCTACCTCGCGAAATGTCGCCTTCCTCACTCGCTTGCAGCGTTCTCAATAGCAGGGGTGTCTGCCGTGCCTTCATGGCCTTCGCAAAGTCCAACACTGGTTTTTACTTGATCCTGGGTTTATTCTCAGACTCATGCAGACGAATTCTACGCCTCCAAGTGTACTTTTCAACAACACGTCGCCTGTGCCGTTCCACATGGAAGGAGCTAAGGTTGTTCTGGACGACACTAGCTCCTTTCCACCTGTCGCCCGAGCATCTATGGACAGTAAGCTCCAAAAACACTCGCTCAGGCTCCATCAGTTTCAATGTGATATCACTTTTTCACGAGACCGAGTACATATCACCCATGGAATTGGATTGCTCATTGGGTCATCTTTTGTCAGGTGCCGTTATCACATACCTGCCCCCCGATGATATTCAGATTAACATCACTCAACCAGCTCAATTTTCTGTCACACTACATCGTGCTTCAACTTGAAGGCTTATCCTGAATATCTGAGCGCAGCTTCAGTATGAGCTGTTGCGTTAAAATAAGAGCTAAAAAGTCAACACAGATTGAATACCGATGCCGAGCGAAACCATCGCACACGGCAAGCTGAGGCACTGATGATCACTGAGTGATCCTGAAGGAGCTTCTCGGCCATCGCAACCAAGTTCGACACAGACTCCAGGACAATGTTATTAGAGAACTGGTCAAGTCCAGCGTGGCGGCTAGAAAATGGTTCTTGGGTGTCACCCAATGGGTGAGCATGAGCTCTCGCTTATCCGTAGATCATTGATAGGCATCGCGGCAGTAGTCCTTGACTAGGACAGCGAAGTTCGCCTGGATTTTATTCTCGCCTCTTTCGGATGAGTGATAAATTCATCATCAGGCGAAGTCCTGGGAGCTCATAGGGCACCGGAAGCAAGCAGTCTTTGCTCGGGACCTCAGAGACACTGCTGTACAATGCGTCTCGGAATGGGAGCTCATTTACGGTGGAAAGGACTATGCGGCACCGTTCGAGGTGAATGACACCAAACTACAGCGGCCTGACTTTCCTCTGTTCGACCAGTGTTAACCATTTGGGAACTCAAGGCAGTGTTTAATGGAATCTAGAGATTCTATCTACAATCGCACTCATTAAATAACCACACTCGAAACACATGGGTCTGGAGACAAGCTAGGCTTGTCCATGAACAGTCGAGCAGCCCGACTCGGGCTTGATTCAGGTCGCTTGAAGGCCGCACTCGCAAGATTAATGCTGCTTGGTACCCGTGATACCACTAGGATGTCGCGTCGACATCGAAGATGGGGAAGTGCGGTCTTCAAGCAGCACGGCTCTTGCGCTCGGTGTGGGAGGGATGAGTTGAGCAAAATGACAGCCCCATTTACGCGGCGCTCTGACCTGCAAGCTATTCTTGATGCGTGCATACGAGTTGCAATCTTGCGCGCGTGCGCTGTGTATCGACTGTCCCTTTTCGGCAGCGGAGCGACGTGTGTTCTCGTTTCCGGAATTTCCACGGGATATTCTGTCGGCGATCCAATTTTCACCGGAGGGTATCCACCGAATTACGCAGTCCGTAAGGGCCAGTCTCGCGGGACAGTAGACGATGGAACGTAGCAATGTTGCCAATGTTGGGTTCTTCGAATACATACTCCTGAGAATAGTGACGACGGCTTGCTTGTCCACGTGTATAGAGACTCTGTAGTCCGAAAGTCTACCGAAATGGCGCACTGCCTCTTGCAGGGCTAAACAGACCGCCAGTAGCTGATGAGTCATAGCCTATGACAATATCTTTCGTTTCCGTCTACACCCGCGGATCCTTGGATATTAGGTTCCAGGGTTTAGTGATGGTCTCGTCGATTTGCTTGCGGAACCAAATGGTATGCTGGTGTACGAGCTCCTCCGAGGACTCAGCAACAGTCATTGGTGATAAGCTCAGGGCCTCTAGATGAGATTGAATAACTTATTTTATTTACAATGAAGGCGATAAGAAAAGGGACGAGCTTTGTGGTAGCTACTAGCTACAATGATATGACGAAGGAGACAACGAGATCACAACGTCACAACAGCATCACCCCTCTGATCAAGATCTCCCTGGGTGGGGAATCTCCACTGAGGATCGTAGGTTCTAATACCAGTAAAGGACAAAGTGTGTGCGAGGTACGGCTTGTAGAGCTTATAAAGCTCATGTTATTGAAAATTGCATGTAAAGCCTAACGCTTGAGCGCACCAAATTGAAGACGCTGAGAAACCTGGATTGAGTTCGACGGTCGACCTGTATGGTAGGCTCCGATCCCGGCAGTCGGCTCTGGGAGAGCCTCCGCTGCGGGGGCTCGTCGCTACTACGCGTGTCAAGGCTTGAGCACGATAGGCTGAAGTATTTTGCAGTACTTGCATGAATGATAGGCACACGTCGCAGGTCAACTACCACCAAGCACTGCATGCAATGTGACCAGTATAGAGGTGGAGGTGTAGGAAACGAGCTTTAACTATCTGCCTCATGTCCGGAGCAGCTGGCAGCTCTAATGCAAAAGATGCCGCGCCACAGCATTAGATCACTGGTGCCATACATGCTACGCACTAAAATGTTAGTACTTGTTAATGTTAATCACAGTACGCAACGAACAAGGAGTAATAAACACACGATATGGACCATATCATATGGTGCGCCACAATATGTAGAAAATGCAAGTTCACGTAAGTAAGCAAGATTGAGTTGAACGCACCTTATGTGAAAAACCAGGATGTGAACTGTGAAACAAACTAGCGTAGTGTGGATAGTAAAGAGCCCGCAGTAATTCATGCGAAAATGATTCAAATCGAACTGGTCATAAAACTTTGCATTTTTGCAGCCGTCGTCAGCCATTAGTTGTCGCTTGTCGCGTCTGGGGTTTTGTCGCTC
>NW_003203465.1:24643-25891 GCF_000006405.1 Perkinsus marinus ATCC 50983
AAGCTAGGCTTGTCCATGAACAGTCGAGCAGCCCGACTCGGGCTTGATTCAGGTCGCTTGAAGGCCGCACTCGCAAGATTAATGCTGCTTGGTACCCGTGATACCACTAGGATGTCGCGTCGACATCGAAGATGGGGAAGTGCGGTCTTCAAGCAGCACGGCTCTTGCGCTCGGTGTGGGAGGGATGAGTTGAGCAAAATGACAGCCCCATTTACGCGGCGCTCTGACCTGCAAGCTATTCTTGATGCGTGCATACGAGTTGCAATCTTGCGCGCGTGCGCTGTGTATCGACTGTCCCTTTTCGGCAGCGGAGCGACGTGTGTTCTCGTTTCCGGAATTTCCACGGGATATTCTGTCGGCGATCCAATTTTCACCGGAGGGTATCCACCGAATTACGCAGTCCGTAAGGGCCAGTCTCGCGGGACAGTAGACGATGGAACGTAGCAATGTTGCCAATGTTGGGTTCTTCGAATACATACTCCTGAGAATAGTGACGACGGCTTGCTTGTCCACGTGTATAGAGACTCTGTAGTCCGAAAGTCTACCGAAATGGCGCACTGCCTCTTGCAGGGCTAAACAGACCGCCAGTAGCTGATGAGTCATAGCCTATGACAATATCTTTCGTTTCCGTCTACACCCGCGGATCCTTGGATATTAGGTTCCAGGGTTTAGTGATGGTCTCGTCGATTTGCTTGCGGAACCAAATGGTATGCTGGTGTACGAGCTCCTCCGAGGACTCAGCAACAGTCATTGGTGATAAGCTCAGGGCCTCTAGATGAGATTGAATAACTTATTTTATTTACAATGAAGGCGATAAGAAAAGGGACGAGCTTTGTGGTAGCTACTAGCTACAATGATATGACGAAGGAGACAACGAGATCACAACGTCACAACAGCATCACCCCTCTGATCGAGTGACAAACATACCAAGAATTACGCATAACATGGACGAATGTTGGGGATGTGCTAAACAATCTCATCTACTTCGGATTTTCTAATCTCTAACAAGGTCGCATTAACTCCTTCTTGATCAACTACCTTGTAAACAGAATCCTTGTAGTAAGCAGAGGCGTGACCAACACCAGGAGCTTGGTTTGGACCGGAAATCTTCACTTCACTACCGAGTGATACCTTGAGGGATCGTGGCGCATAGCGTCGAGGCAACTCGCGCTCAGAGCGAGCGACATCAAATTCCTCCTTTAGATCATCCCCGAACTTATTACAAGCCTTGGTAGACAACCGAACCGC
>NW_003203465.1:25991-45556 GCF_000006405.1 Perkinsus marinus ATCC 50983
ACCTCACGTGCCCGGAGGCGATATAGAGACGAGTGGTACCGTAAGGTCGAATCTCCGCGTTCCATTCCGTGACAGTGGTCACAATTGTTGTCCCTTGATCCCTTGATCTATATTATTGATCAGTCATGTCATTGTTTCTTGTCTTCCTACTCACTTATCTCCGCCAGAATTTCTGTGTTGTGCACCAAGTATTACACATTCCCATTCACGCCTCGCGTGAGAACCTTATATGAGTCTCCCTCAGTGTATGCTACGGAGTTTAACCGTGCCTCGCAGCAACGTCCCTTCAGCAACTACGCTGAAGGGTTAGCCACTGGGCTGAAGGGTTAGCCACTGGCCATACCAGTCTAGCAGCGCATTGTCGAGCGCCGAAGTCGGTCGCTGGCGGGGAGGCGTGCATCGGGTCCTCAATTGAGCGGATGCCCTCCGCTGGAGGGTTATCGATAACAGTGATCCAGCATGATCAAACTGTTAGTGTTTGTCTAGATTGTGTTCCCACTAGGAACTTCCCAGTTAATTATCTAGGAGTCACTGGAGTACACCGACTGAAAGGGTTCACAGAACACAGTCAATACCTGTAGACGTGAATTTTACGCGCGCAGTCTGCGCCGCACAGTCTGCGCACACTGCGCTTTCCTGCATCGAGTTTGAAGTGTGCAGACTGCGACTTCACAAGTATGCTTCGTCTGCACGCCGATGGTGTAGTCATGATGATGCGACGATCGATGGTGGACTGCATCGACAATTCTGCTACCACCATTGATAACAGTAGACAGCGAAGTAGGTTGGATGTTTTGACAAAGCTGCTGTCCGACAGCGGATAGCGTCGGGGAATGCTGAGCATTCCATGCTCACAGGTACCACTTTCACTGATATGCTCGGTTTTCTGTCCCGACCATTCAAAGAATTCGGTAAGGTTCATGGAAGGCGACGTCGGTATTGGCGTATCCTTGAGTCACAATATGATTCAGCGTATTCATGTGGTGCGTGCGGCCACGCGATTTCTCCGAATCGCCCTAAACGTGTAATAGAGCTTCGTTTGTATCAAGAGACTGGTTGCCTCGCTCGTTAGTAAGCTGTGAAGAACACGCCGCCTGTTATAGTAGTGAGTGTATTCCTACAGTAGGGACCCTACTGCTCGTCGAATAGGAGAGATGCTCTGGCCAATGGGGTCCGGCTTCAGCTTCCTTGACCCCAAAAATGCAAATCTTCTTGACCTTCGCTATCGTGATTATCAACGCTGTCATCTGGGAAGGATGCAGCAGCAGCAACGGTGGGTCGAATACTCGGAGACAGGTTCCCTAGACCTACCATTTTAGGTGGTGGAACCACTACGGCCTCACCGGCTACTACAGCTCCAGGCACTACCCGACCTCCTGGGCCTACTACAACTCATGGCCCGACTCTACCTCCGGGGCCACCTCCTATTGGCACTTTCTTGCTCGATGGGACTGTGCCAATTCTCGGCTCCGTAACAGGCAAGGTCGTTACCTCTGATGCTGACCCTAAAAATCTTGTTATTACAACAATGTAAGCTCATCTACCTCGCGAAATGTCGCCTTCTTCACTCGCTTGCAGCGTTCTTAATAGCAGGAGTGTCTACCGTGCCATCATATCCTCCGCAAAGTCCAATACTGGTTATTACTTGATTCTGGGTTTTATTCTCAGGTTCATGCAGACGAAATCTACGCCTCCAAGTATACTTTTCAACAACACGTCGCCTGTGCCGTTCCACATGGAAGGAGCTAAGGTTGTTCTGGACGATACCAGCGCCTTTCCACCTATGGCCCGTGCAGCTGTTGACAGTAAGCTCTAAAAACACTCGCTCAGGCTCCATCAGTGTCAATGTGATATCACTTTTTCACGAGACCGAGTGCATATCACTCATGGCATTGGATTGTTCATTGGGCCATCTTTTGTCAGGTGCCGTTATCACATACCTGCCCCCCGATGATATTCAGATTAACATCACTCAACCAGTTAAATTCTCTGTCACACTACATCGTGCTTCACCCCAAAGGCTTATCCTGAATATCTGAGCGCAGTCTCAGTTTGACCTGTTGGTAACAGCCTGTTGCATTATAGTAAGGGTTTAAAAGTTAACACAAATTGAATACCGATGCCGATGGTTGCGTCGCTTCGCTTGCAATCCGCACTGCAGACATGAAGCCGTGAGTATATCATGGTACGGTTAAGGCCCAACACAGACCAACACGACCACCAGTGCGATAATTAGTAAGCACATATGCATGATATGCTAACAGTGTATTATACTTTAGAGGGCGTAGCGAGATTTGCCCAACTTGTCGAAGGGTAAGGCTAGCCCGGTAAGGTGGACATATGAGACTCAAAAATGTCATTCGGACGATTGCTTGTCCAAACATCACTCCGGGGTCTTCCTATACAGTGTATACTATACACTTTCTGGTCTTTGCAAAATCCGTCGGCACACAGATGTCCAAACATGAGTCATGGGTGTATTTTTGACAACCGAACATGACAGTGTCATGTTTGGTTGTCAAAAAAATACTAATACGATAGAATACTAATACTAATCGATATAATTCCATAGAAATACGATGTGTCATGATGACACATCGTATTTCTATGGACACCTATGTGAGTCGAAAGCACTTCGGACAATCTACTGCTGATTAGGCAGAGTGATGATGAAGCCTATGAAGGATAAAGGAAGTACATTCACACACGATCTGATGGCCGTCTAGTTGGAAGTTGAGGACAAAAATTTCGTCCCAAAATTCATACATTATTCAAACCAGGGTGCGGTTTGATCGTTGGAAACCTCGACAAAGCTTTAGATGCCGAAGCATGTTGATATGCCAATAATGGCGTCAATGTTAAACGATGGTTGACCTGGATTCTACAGAAGAGGCTTTCCGACTGACGATGGCTTTGAAATTACGATGTCGGTACACGATGGATGAGAGAGGTCAACAGACTGAGGTTCAGGGCTCCGTGAGAAGTGTCAAAGTAAGTTCCCTTGACCACGCCCACCAACGAGGAAACAATCAGCGAGCCTTCGCCCTCAAACCTGGCGTGTCGCAGGAGTGAACCGACCCAACTAGAATACAACCAGCACACCTAGGGTATAAGGAGTTGAGCTGACTGAGCTATAACCAGATATCCAACTACGTACAGAGCGGTGACTATACGAGATAGAGATAACCAGAGAATATGACTACCGCAGGAGTGCTACGATAGACGACGGGGATAAGGGTACGAGTGGAAGACGTGTACAGAACACGAGTGGACTACGTATAAAGTGTACTTGTACAGAGCTCGTAGAAACCCTGAACTAAGCTTGTAGGACAATTACGTATGATCGATATCCTATAGCTAAAAATACTGCGAAGCGGTTGCAGTACTCGCAGATACGGTCTGTAGCACACAGTGGAGGATCGCACAGAGAATAGGGACAGTGCGCCACGGCGGAGCGAAGCACGACCCATCACAGGTGACTATTTAGCGCGCGCCCGAAAATGAAGCATGTGCTCAATTCCTTTAAGGGTCGCAAAGTAGTAGTGGTTACTCAGTTTGACCATTGTGTATCAGCTTAGGTCAAACGGCAATGCGTTTCATCCTCTCTTCTTACTGGTTTTGCAGCATCACTCTCGCCTTGACTCGACACAAAGTCAAGGAAAGACTCACCTTGACCGGCGGTAAAGTGAATGTGAGGCTGCCACGAGAAATCTGCCACATAAGTTGAATTCTTTCAGGTTGAGGGCGCACTGGCTCGCGGCAGTCCTCCTATCCACTATAAGGGCCAGCCACAGCCCCATTGCTCTGTATCGTACTCCCAATCTGGTTCATATAAGACAATATGGTTCATTGTCAATGACGAGAAGGTCCATGCATTAGCCTGGAGGTGTCCTAGCAATGAACAAAGAGGGTAAGCCATTCTGTAGACCTCTTACCAACAACACTCTTGACAGGGATATAAGTAATGTTGATGCCGTGGATGTACCTCCTGGAGAGTACAAAAGTGACTTCGATAAGTGCAAGGCGGGTGTACAGAAATACGTGACACGCTATCCTGGGACGAAGTTCAACAGCAACGCAAAAAATTTAGTGAAAGCCATTTGCATGAATAGATAGACCGATCCAATGATCATTATCATGTTGTGCTGAATACGAATCAGCTATCATCGTTGTCTTAATCTATCCTACCGTGTCGCGTTGTATTCATTATGAATAATTCATATAATCTTCCTTTCATTTTCACTCCGATGTGGAAACGATTCGGGTGTAAATACAACTAGACGAACGCTGAATAGTTGTGATAACCAGTTCGGGTGGATATGTGAAAACGCGATTTGCTATTACTGAGATAATAAACGACAACGCAAAAGCTTTACAAAGGAGAGCCTGCCATGAGGATCAATGATGCTGTGCTAAACATGCCTCTAGCAGTGATAGGCGTTCTTGAAGTGACCTCACTGAGGCCAAGAGATCCTCTTGAGCGGCCTTCTCGTTTTGTTGCAATCGCATACCCACAGTACTGAGGTGAGTACTCAGCTTGTGGACTTGTCTGGTGGACCTGACCAAATGCAAATAATGAACAATACCAACAGAACTGGCCTTACTTTTTCGATGCTTCCATTCGAGCCACCCACTCCTCCACGATGACATCCCCTCTTGCCTGTTGAGCCCTATCAACAGTCGAAGAGGCAACCGTTGCTCCCTGACCAGCAGCTATTTCGGCAGCCCGCTGCTTCAGTGTGTTCCCTTCAAGTCGCTTGGAAGCAGCTACCTGAACGCTGTTATTTCCTCCCATCCATCTTAACAGAGACTAACCTGTTTTAACTGCAACAACTGAGCGTCCAGCTCGGACCTGGTATCAGCTAGCTGCCGCCTTTCGTCACCAGGTGCCTTTCCCTCTGATATTATACGGGCATCCAGAGCTGAATAAATTGATCATCATCACCGCTCATAGTAGCAGATCTTACCATGCAGATCAGCAGTAATTGTCTTGAGTCGTTGCTCCACCGCGTGTGCCTCCTTCTTCGCCCTCCGAGCTTCCCTGTCACATGCCTCAGCCTTGTCGTTTAAAGCGGCTATCTCTCCCTCGACCTGCTGTAACTGCACAGCAAGCCTCATGATCATGCTCAAAGGTCTGATGATGGCTGACCTCAAGAGCGCTAGTGGCCCAGGCTAGGACCTCCCCAGGGTCTAGCTCCGGCAAGGGACGGAGGTCTGCCTCAGCGGATGAGTTCAGTTTGGCTATCCCAGCCCTGCACTTGCTGAGCACCGCATCCGTATCTTTCATGCTGGTAAGATACAGAATAGGCCCAATATACTAACCCTGGATGGACTGGAGATATCTAGCCAGACATTTGTCGAAGCTTCGAAAGGCATCGTTCATCTCTGTCGGGGCCACCGCTTTATTAATCGCCTCCCGTCGAGCGTCACACTCAGCGACTAGTGAGAAGAGGTATCTATGTGCCACTTGCGAAAGATACGGATCATGTCCTGATGACCCCTCCTGTTGCTCGACGTCTTGAGCGTTCCGCATCCTTCTAGATGCTATGTGCTCTTGTAAGGCTCCTCGTAAACTCTCATCCACTGCTACGCATTCTCCTGGAGTTGACCTGAGGAGATTCCATGAATCTGCCCGAGTTGATACGTGAGAGGCGACCTCAATGTCCGCATACCATCTTTCCTGAACCGTAGTAGTAGCTGTGCAACCAACCCACTGATGGTTTGGTCAAGATCACTCGACTGACACATCACCTGTGAGACGGTGATAGAGACCTTTTACCTGTAAGATGAGATTTTCTGCAGCTTTAATTATAGTTTTAGAGAGCTCCGAGCCTGGCCTCAGTGACGACGAGGAGCTGCTGAGAACCTATGGACGGTCCTAAGAACCACCGAGCCAATGCAAGGCTGACCCAGCATGCAAACCCTTTCACAGTTTGACTAGAGGCTCCACCTAGACACTGAGCTACTCGAGCCAAGCATCCTGGGGTTCGTGTTAGGGAAGATAGGAGTGATCCCGGCACACGAGCCGAAGGGGAGAGGCTTTCGGAAGGCAGCAACTCGGTAGTCAGCAGCTGCCAAAGACCCGAATCGATTTTGCTTAGTAGCGTCACGTCGTCCCTAAGGAAAGTTCTAATATCAAAGCGTGACTAAGATGCCTGCTTACAGTCGATCAGCGCTAGCAAGAGTCGCCAAGATTAAACCGCATATGACTCGAGTACTAGGGAAAGGGGAGGCGAAGAGGGATCCGAGAAAGTCTAGGCCACGAGGGTGACCGAGCAGGAAGACCTAGATCGAGGAAACGGTTGTAAGGTGATCCGGGAACGTATTTTACTTGGAACTCTTCATCTAAGCTGAGCCAGAGGAGCTTAGCTATGGTATCATGCAGATGCGCCTTCGAGACGGGCAGTAGCTCCTCAGTGATTACAGTAATCGCATCATATGCCTGCACAGAAGACACTACCATACCAGTATGAGGTCGTTATCACTTGGAAGGTCTCCAGCAGTCTTCCACTGAAGGCTTCTCCTGAGGCCTGGATGAGACCATTGAGGACGCGTTTGGCTTGGTCAATACGGACTGTGGTGTTGTCGGGCCCAACATCGCCGTCGACAGTCTGAAGGGCCGACTAACCTAGATGGTACAGGAGGCAACTGCTACTGGTCTATCACTGCTGAGGATGACAACATCCCCGTTGCCTGCCTCCTCAGGACCTCCTCTGGCCAGTACCCGCAGCAGACTTAGGATACCTCCCTCAGACACGAACCTGCGGGGCCCTTAGGGAGGCTGCTATTGCTTCCAAAGAGCTCTCACAGTTTTCTCGCGTTCTCAGATGCTCCGACATTTCCTGGGGATCCCTCGTCAGACACTATAAAGTGCAGTACGTCCATGACCGATGCGAAGGCCGGTGGAGGGAGAGATATGATCCCTGGTGAGGAGATAGTCTCTTAAGAATGGTCGGTCAATGGCTACCTCTAGCCTCACTGTCTACAATATTGAGGAGGCACCTTACAACTGCCTCGTGCTTGAGCCGATATTGCTCCTTCCCTTTATCTGGGTCTAGCAGACCTGTCGAGAGTAGTGGGTAGATACACTGTAGGTCCAGCACCGACCACAGAGATCCTGAATGCGTTGGCAACTTCTCTGGCCTGACGGGATCAGGAAGCGGCACACAACGGCGCATGCTGATGGGAGTTCCAGAAGTTTCCAGAATGAATCACTAGAGTCGAGAGACAAGACCTAGTGACAATGAAAAATAGAACACATCCCCAAGGATTAGCTGTGTACCTCCTCCCTCCGAGCAGCGCGTTGGAGGATCCTTTCTAACGCCGGTCTTCTTTCCTCCACTACAGCGGGTAAGGTGGAGCCAAACATCTGCTTGGGCGGCAGGGCTGGCACCAGGGGATCTCCAGAGGGGCTGCAGATACTTCCCTGATCAGCCAGTATTCTCCGATCATCTTGAACTAGAACACACTCAAGGTTCGCGATGCTCCGGAAGTTTTTCCCCGGGGAAAAACTTTTCCTGGTTTTCCTGCATGATTTCATAGGAGGAAAGCGTGCTCTCTTGAAGGCTTGTTTCCTCTTTGATAGGAATAATATTTGCCAATGGGGCAACTATGCCACCCCAAGATATGCCTCAATACAATCAATTTACCCGGCTGGGGCAACTATGCCACCCCAAGATATGCCTCAATACAATCAATTTACCCGCCCGGGGCAACTATGCCACCCCAAGATATGCCTCAATACAATCAATTTACCCGGCCGGGGCAACTATGCCACCCCAAGATATGCCTCAATACAATCAATTTACCCGGCTGGGGCAACTATGCCATCCCAAGATATGCCTCAATACAATCAATTTACCCGGCTGGGGCAACTATGCCATCCCAAGATATGCCTCAATACAATCAATTTACCCGGCTGGGGCAACTATGCCATCCCAAGATAAGCCTCAATACAATCAATTTACCCGGCTGGGGCAACTATGCCATCCCAAGATATGCCTCAATACAATCAATTTACCCGGCTGGGGCAACTATGCCATCCCAAGATATGCCTCAATACAATCAATTTACCCGGCCGGGGAAGGTAATAGGAATTCCCTGGACTGATCGCAGTATCTTCAATTCAGCCGAATCGTGGTGATCAATTCCGCTGTTGGTGGGGGCTACTCCACTCAGAAACAGTTAGGGGGGAGTAGCCATCCCAACACGAATGCAGCGATGTAGTATATTGTCAGAGAGATCTCTGACTGTATTCAGTTGGTCAATGTGAGCAGACGCCGTAACCGATGGGTACCCTACCAAAGTCGGTGGTGATTGGCCATCGCCATTCTCAGAGCCCCGGCTGCTTCCTCTATGGTAAGGCAGGGAGCTAATGTGTTCGTGGAATTTCACGAAATCATCAAACCTGTTGACAGTGATAACGCAGCAAGGCGACACTGGCCGCTGCTAACCTCCGATTGACCGAATGGGGTCGGTTGAAGTCTTCCACTTTAATGTTGTAGGTAGTATAGTTGAGGCCCATCAGAGCCGATTTGGTCTCAAACGAGGGTATCTTCACGGACAGTGGTATCGGTACCTACAATATAGGGTTGGCCAGAGAGGAAAGGCTAATTTCTTACCTCCAATGGTGACAGTTTTCGAAGAACTCGGAGGGCCGACGTGGTGGCCTTCGCTTCACCCGTAGGTTCTTCATAACCTGTTGCAGCCGACTCGATCGATTTCCTCGGAGCTGCAGATTCGACCACCGTCATCAAGTGAAGAGCCAACAAGTTGTTGAATCCTCCCTATGATCATTGACTAACACGAGATTCTATAAAGTAGCTGTGCTCAACGGATCCAGAATGTTCAATGGTCTCAATAGATAGTAAGTAATTGGCTTGGGGCTGCTTAGGAGTCCGGTATGGCGATCACTTCACTATCCCTCCGTGGACGCTTGGCCGGCAGGGTCGTGACTAGCATGGCGAGAAACCATTTAGGAGCTCACTGCATGCTGGTATTACCGTCATTCTCTTCTTCATCATCGTCATCTAGTATTTCTTCTATTGGCACAGTAGATCGAGTGAAAAACCCCTGTTCGGCTGCCTTCAACAAACTGGAGTTATTCTGTCGTAACAATTCCATCTGAGAGAACGCCTTATTCTTTATCATGAACAAATCCCTGCTCACCCTAAGAGCGCCCCCCATCATGCTACTATTCGCATCTTCTTGTGAGTCTTCCAACGACGACGAACTGCGATGGCATCAACTATCAACCCCGAGGGAAACTTTTCACTTTAAAAAGTCCGGTACTCTCCTAGGATCGCAATCACAGTCGCCCATATGCGCCTCCAAATCACCGTGCTTGCCGTCCCATTGACAACCTCTAAAAGGACAGTACCTAATGCAAGAAGTTTGACTGTTGCAATGGAGCGGTTGAGAAAACCTACACGTCCTGTTCGTCGAGGAACTTACGTGCCATCAAATCGTTGTGACAATTCTGCTTAGTGATTCTGCCTCGACTGAAATCCACCATATACAAGTTCCCAGGTATAACATGTCCTACCATTCAGGGCAGGTGGTGTTCTTGAGGCCTAGCCATTGATACAGACATTCTCTACAGAACGTGTGCCCGCAAGGTGTGGCGCAGACAGGATCAGTGAACACCTATTCAACACGCATGCACAACAAGATACTTCTGCTACCGTTTATACCTCACAACAGACGGAGCAATGCAGATTAGGAGAAATGCTGTCCTTATCACAGTAACGCAGTTTATAGGTCGGCAGAGGTGGTGGAGTGGCCGGCTTAGCCTTAGCCTTGGCAGCAGTCGATCGTCTAGGAGGCATAAAGCTACGCGGGGAACTTCACTGAGATTCGCTGTTCACTAAAGTTATGCCTCAACTTAGAACCAATGCTCAACCGCAACTGGTATCAACTCCTGAATAGTTCCTGAGATTCACAACTGCTCTATACATTATCCAGCAATGTCCCGTCCAACACAATTAGACCCCGTATAAGGGAAACTCCAATAGGAGCATAATCATCATTGCATATCGCATGAGAAGAGTATACACATGTTACACAAATACTGCAGCAACCCCTACATTATTCCACTACCACCATCATGATTCGAACCTCACCCGTCCTATCCGTCTTGGCGACGAGCACGTCAGACCCGCAAGACCCCAGCGCTCTCGAGACTTGATCGTAACGAAATAAGTCGTCTTTAAGGGAGTTTCTTCTTCCATTTGCCTCCGCATATTCCTCATCGAAGTTTTATATCTTTTCCACTGATCTCGTCTGAACTTTCGACATTGAGCCTGCCACGCCTCAACTTCCGCCCAAAATACACACAGTTGTAGGACGACTACGACGGGTGGTCCCCAAGAGCCGATATGCTCCCATTCACTTCGTGGCGGGTCAAATGCCTCATATATTACCATCACTGTCCAGCATAAGAGTAGTAGTCTCGAAAGGCCATAACAAATAATGTACTCCAAGTGACCCCGAGTGGAGTCTTTCTGTATGTAGAAAATGTAGGCTGCCGAACCAAGGGAAGATACAAATGTACTGACCACAAGGGCCAAGCCGTAGCACTCGAGGATATCAGAGAGGACCAAACCTGAGCAGTGAGAGGATTCGCATGATGTATTTTCTTCAATATGTGATGGTACCATACGACTACTCCAGATGGAAGATCACTAGTAACCCCTGAAGGTCTCTATGCATGCCTTTCTACGACACGAATGATAAATGTGAACTACAACGTCAGTGTAGCTAGCGGTGACACGGGATTACTATTGCGTGTCACGACAGCCTCGTGACGCCAGTTTAGCTGCATTTCGTTAGCCATAAAATCTCCCCTGCTATTATAGTGGTGGTAATAATTATAATATTCAGAGACTAAGGGGGCGCCTTACTCGAGAGTAATAGGATGTCATGGAGTAGTCCCTTGGTGTACCACGTCAAACTGTGATGTAAATTATATAGAATGAATCCAATGCTGATGTTCAAGTGGACCTCCACGCAGGGTAACTCTAGATTATACCTAATTCCATACCACTCCTCCGACACATCAGCAGATCGCCTCACCCTAGCGCTGCGTTCCGCCATATCTCCTCCCAGTTATCCAAGATACACTTGCTTCCCAAAATAATGGTTTGTATACTATACACCAGTAAGGTGACATCAAGGCTCTTCTCCCTTTCCTTACCACGACGTCGTCTTGACTGGGCGCCGTAGACAGCCCAATAGACACAATACGATAAGATAGCAGCAGTAGGGTCTACTAGAAGGAGCATTGAGGACGCGAATTGACAGAGGAATGGTAACAAAAACGACACTGCGATATTCCTCTCGCTGCCTCGTGAGAGACGTAGAATTAATACCAACTATATCTCAGTTTTATCTGCGAGGAATCATCATCATTGGAGTTCCACCCGTGGAAAACACTAGTGAAAAACATATTTCACATTTCACTTCGCGGAAAAAACTGTGTTACCGGTCGCGGAGGCATACACGTCCTATATTCCCTGCCTTACCACTGACGATTTAAACTTACTCCAACTCAACAGCGTATAGGCACTCACACGAGGAACCCGACTACTTATAATGATAAACTGATGACGTTGGTCGGTTGAGCTCAGAAAGTCGCCTTAGAACCGCCTCGTGCATCACCCAGAGCAGACGCAGTGCACACATCAAATTTAGATGGTCGACTTCTTCCTGCTTGAGTGTAGTTCACACAGTGACGGTATAGAAAATGGAAAGCGACAATTACGATGCTGACCTGACCGAGCACTGTAAGGACCTGTACTGACCAAACACCCAGTGCGAGTGTCTGTTGAAAGACAGAGTAACTCCAGGCGAGCAGGACAATGCGTAGCGAGCCGTATAGGATGATAACAACGCCGTAGACTCGCCTCGTACGGTAACGATAGTAAATTAATAAGAATAGATAACCCAACTCAGTGATGATGCTGTCAATAACTATAATAAGTCCTCCTGAGTCGTAGAGGAACGATGCTGTTATACCTGAAGTTAGAATAATATATCAACAGAGTGAAGTGAAATTCACAAGTGACTCTACCAAAACAATTCCAACTTTCATAAGTTCACGTAAACGTAAGATAGTGAACTAATACTGATGCATCTTACTCAATAAAGTGACTGTATGGTGTGGAAGGACGACCGGTCGCCACACCATGCCATGGTATAGGTCGTAGAGGAGATGCCCGTAGTTGTGGGCCAGGAGGAATACGACCAACGGCAACGACTCGTTCGAACTGAAGGATAGGATGTAGCAAAGTTACGGTATGGTTAAAAAACATTTACTTGAACGCTCCGGTGAACACCGCCTCTCTGTTGATAAAGACACATACGACGCCCATAATAACAGCGACTAGAGCGGTGACTAGGCAGGTCACGTTGTAGACCTGCTTCGTATCTTTCTTCCATACGTGAATACCAACATACACCGCAAACGACGCTATAGTGTATGATGCTACCTCGGAAACAGCCATAATATGGAGAAATAAAAAACCAAAAATTCCTACAAGCTGGGATAACATACAAAATAGTAGTCCACTAAATGCTGGTCATACCACAGAGCAACAGAATAATAAGATAATAATGATGAACATCACCTTCCTACTTATCGAACTCTCTACCGTGTAACACACTGTCTTATACCAGTTCACACCAGGGCTCAGGCAGCAGTGACTGGGCCTGCAGCTATACCCCTATACTGGCTACTACTCGCCTGGTCGAAAGGAGTGCTACAGAAGAAGACGATAATGAACGTAGTAGTAGTATCAACGCGAATTACCAATGGCACGATGCTAGAGCTAGATAGGGATAGTAGAGAGAGTGTAAGAACCTCAAGGCCTCGTAGTGGTTACATCCAGTCTTGTGTGCTCTGTGAGTTCTCTTCACATTAGCTCTTTATCACCGTCAGCTCTTCATATACTATCACCATGATGATCACATTGTAAATGCCTCTATATGCATACCAATTCCTCTAGCCATAAATAGCTACCAATAGCTAGCTATAATAAATCTGCCCATAGAAACGACAAAATAGCTTGTCTATATGCACAGCTTTCCTGCACGCCACCGTGAATTCCAAAAGTGAACACCGACCGAAGCACCTCGAGTCTGACTAACGACTATTTTCAATACTCATAAGGTCTCAATGATTCGAATAAGATTCCGGGGGGGAGAGGGATTCATTCGATCTTCTTGATGAAAGAAATTCTTTGCTAAAAAGAATTTTCCGCACCCTCAGTACGAAGAACCTCCGTAATTCCTTCACAACCGCTGCCCCTCATCGCAATCGAGTGAAGTAACTACTACTACTACTACGGAAAATATAAAATGACAAGACTCCCCAATAGTGCCATATCTGTTGAAAAAAAAGAAAACCGAAGCGTATAAGAATGAGAATCCTGTTTTTGAACAGCTGCTCGCAGTAACATGTGGTAACAGAAATCGCGACAGTTGTGAATGGCATCTTGTAACGAAACTAGCGAGCAACTTCACTTCACGCCTGCTTAGTAGCTGGCAAGACTACCAGGGAAACACTCATTAGTGTGATAAGATTTGAGAAAAGAATGGTATGTCAATGAAACCCCGGCCAGGGATGCCGATTTCAGCAATAGTTTTACTATGACACTCATACTCGTGATATGAAAAACATATTTCGCGACTACTGCATACCGCGTCACAGATTTCCACCAAGTTTTGCACCACTTCACGTAAAACGGGTGAAACTCCAGTGAACCCAGCTATTTCACACTCACTAAAATACAATACCCGAGGTTTTCCTACAATTCACAATACTAACCCAACACATACTCGCATAGAAAATACGATATTACTACTATTGTTATACCCGAAAACCACACACTGGGTATCGCAATACTTCACCAAAGACAAGACTAGCGCCAAGCCCTCATACAGCGTCACTCAAAATAAAGCTTACCGGAACACCCTTGCGAAGACTAAGAAAAGGAAGTAGGGAAAACCCACTCAAAAGGAAAGGACTCACCAGTTGATATAATGGTAAATGAAATCACCCATAACGATCAACTGCAATAACTGCATGAGCATAACCCAGTACCTACCTCAGTGAAGAATTCATTTTGAATTTCCAATGAAAGTTCTCTAATCAGTTTCCCATGTAAATGTCATTACATATTCCCAACTGTTATCGAATCCTTAGAAAAGTTATTTCTCAAAGCCAATGTTGGAGGAATATATGTTATGTTTCCTCAGCTGAGCTCAGAAGTTACCTCACCACTTAATATACGAATTCGGGTAGATGTGTTCAGAATTATCACCGACACACAGTGTTGGAGTAGGAATATATATTCGCTCTCCTCGGCTGAGCTCAGGAGTTTCCTATACAGTGTTGGAGTAGGAATGTATGTAATCGCTTTCCTCGGTTGAGCTCAGGAGTTTCCTATACAGTGTTCGAGTAGGAATATATATTCGCTCTCCTCAGCTGAGCTCAGGAGTTTCCAAAGCTGATTATAGGAATTTATATACGACTTCGGGTGAAAATGTACAGAAATCAACAATAACCTCTCAAAATTTCCTCGCAATCTCAAAATTTTCACCAACATATGTGGCTGACCATGAGCATAACTTTCCACACTTCTCAAAACTAATCGAATCATTGTTGAAGACCTCTCATAGTATTACCCAACATAAGCCTTGGTGGGATGCCTAGGGTCATTGAGCTCCTTATATGAGGACCACCAGAAAATGAAGGAGCATACCTATACACCAGCTACACACAAGTATTGTCACTAACCCCACTACTCTGCTGAGAGCTTGTCCAGCTAAGAAGTGACTCGTGAACGCCTCCACCTATACTGGGAAATACCAAACCTTACTGATGATCATGAGTGCTCACTTTTCCTTGCTTCTGAAACATGAATAGTTGTGGTAATACCGTAACTGACTCAAGGTAAAGTGCGAAGGTCCATGCGATATCAGCAGGCCTGATGAACAACTCTGAGATGAACAACTTGACACCGTGGTGCAGTCCCTCACATGAAAGCATTGAGGCTAGGATGGAATATCCCTGCCAGAACCAGTGCTATGACTAGCAGATAAATGTGCTTAAAGGTGTCGGCTCCTGCTTCGTAAGTAGCTCGGTAACGTACACGGCAAAAGTAACTGAGGCGTGGTATGAATTAGGCAAGTTTGGCGCTGGAATAATACACCACAGTCCCGGCTAGACACAGACTGATAGCCTCTGTGAGCTGGTAGAGCCAATCTCCGGATCGATCGTAGGGTAGGTATCTTGAGGTCGCCATGGTTGGATACGGAATAGGTCCGATTTAGTACCCTTCGAATGGGACGATGGACACTAGCCTGCATGCGCTGACTAATGTATAGCACTCGAACATCTTCAACGACACTCCGCTCACCGACTTGGACGTCTCTGATGAAACCACTCAAGTGAATTAGTCCAGCCCTTGAGGTGGACTTACCTATTTTAACCACAACCATCAGAAATGAAAACATGCTGATCATTGAGCTGGTCGTGAGCAACATAGAGAAATCCCAATCAGAAGAGATGTAGAATAACACCAATCCCACAAGGCAAAACAGACCCCAGAAGCGTATGTTGTCCTGAAGGAGTGGTATGCGATATTAAACGTCCGTCTAGTTATTACCATATTATTAGCCAACCATATTTTGCGTGTTTCAGGATCCTGCAGCGTCGCGATGATACCAGTATTCATAATTGGAGTTGGAGACAGTAATGACTACCCTAAGTATAAAGTGAGGTAGGTGGACCGCGGGAAAAATTGTTGCCATACGCGAGTTTGTCAAAACCAGTATGTTGTCGACAATAAAGCGCGCGCCACAATAATCGATCATTTTTGTTGTTCTCCTCCGGGAGTTGGATAGGCTTTTGATACTATTACTGCTGATGACCTCGTTCGAAGCACGAATTTGGGTTCAATTACTGTCAGTATTGAATCGTCTAAGGATACGTGATTTTACTCCACGTGGTCATCTTGAGATACTCTTTCTCCGTGATGTTCATCAGAATTTCATACAGGATACGGATTCAGGAGGTACCATTAGAAAACGTCAAGAATCTTGACTCACGGTGCCACTTGAAGGCTGCTCTCGATCACAGCCGCTTTTGGGATAGCACTGGTCTTTGGTTGGAAAGTGAGGGAGAAGGGAAAATATGTACATAGCCAGCAAAAAGGAAATTCGTGTTGGTATTGGTACACTTCAAGTCGTGTATGACTTCTCATAATGTAGTCGACGAAAACAGGGGCGAAATTTCGGCCACGGGTCGTTAACTGTTAAGAGCGCTTACGGATTCACAAGCCGTACCTCACCGAATTAGGGTAAAACTTTCACTATGAAAGTGTAAAACGTGTGTTGCATGCTGACGGAGCGAGTCTCGGTGAAGTGCTACATGTTGCGTAACATGTAATACATATCTACCGTCTCAGACCTCTCTCATAAGGCTAGTGTGACCAGTAAAGTTTTATATCAGTTTGAACGCCATCTGAGTCGAGTGATTCGACTGTCCAACATAGGACCTCGAACCGCTCGTCAATCATCTCATCCACTCCGAGCAAGCGATCCATAAATCTGGGAAGACACTTTTCGAACTCAAAGTCTTCGGGCCGAAGGGCCTCCTGGATATCCGTATTCTAGGTTCACTCCGGGTACAATCCCGTCCAGACATAGGAAGGATTGACAGATTGATAGCTCTTTCTTGATTCTATGGGTGGTGGTGCATGGCCGTTCTTACTGGTTAATTCCGTTAACGAACGAGACCCCGGTTTGGGTATGGAACTTCCATGACGGAAGAGGGTTTGGATCTACTCGCTGACTAATGTCATGGGCTCAAAGCAGAACGGCGTGAATAGTGAATAGAAAAACATTTTCAGGCTAGGGCTTGCTCCCCGTAGACTTTCTGTCACCAACTATGGTCTTAGTTGAGTTCATGTGAACCTCAAGTAGTGCAATCACTGTGGCTGTATCATGAATTCAGTGGGGTACATCATGCATATGCTCAACTGACTCTGTTGATGGCAATTGTAAACTTCTACTTTGACTCCAGCTCCTTGAGTCGTATATCAATATCTGTAATATAGTGCGAAAGTGCATGAGCTAAGCTGAGGAAAGCAACAGCATCTGGGTAGGGAATAGTACTGAGCGTTGTGAATCAGAACTTCTGATCCGATCAGACTGATCGTGGTATGAATCATACCGTACGATGTAGTACACCAACTAACCAATCTGATGTACTACATTGGATGCAAGTAGATTCGTACAACCAGCAGTGGATTTGCAGAATCAGTGGTGGTTGATAGCATAGTGCGTTTAGCGTATCCTGTTGACATGGTATGAGACTTTACCACTCACGATCAACAGCTCTTACGGTTGGTATATAGTATTTGTCATTAGGACCACCTTCTGCTGCAGAAGTTCTGTTCCGACGGAGCAGTGATCAGTTGGGTTCATTTTCAATACTCAGTGTTGTGTTTAGAGTTGAGGACAGCGTGGAATAAAATATACACATGGTCAACTACATGTGTTGGTGACAATATGAAAATTCTGAGGAAACTTAATTTTGAAAGTAGGCGATTCAGATTATCAGTTCACTTTAAACATGACAGTTATCATCAACCATTGATAAGTACACCAGAGCACATGCATCTTATCGACGAATTGCACTATTCCTCTTCTTTCTTTTCTTCTTGGGGTGTACTTCATTGAAAGAAAGGCCTGAGTCCGGTTGTAACTCACTGACTGATGGGGTCGCAGTAGTAGTAGTATTGAGGGCTGTCGGCTCAGAGGTGGCAGTAGTAGTAGTAGTAGTCTCGACCGGATAGGGGACCTCCTCACTGGCCGGCTTGGCAGTAGAAGCAGCTTCGGCGGCTGGAGGGGATGGAGTCGCGGCATTCTCGTTTCTTCTTGGGCACTGAGAACGGGGTTTTACATGATGTACAAATTACTAGAGTAACTTACTTGAGGGTTGAATATAGATGATGCTGAGGCACCTGCTAGATTGGCGAGGAAGGTGAAGATGCGCATAGTTAGAGCACTGGGTAATGGCTGAGTCAATGATAGTCAGTAAATGCATGTTGGAAATCAACAAACCTCTCATGAGTTTCAAAAGTTCTACATCCGTGCAATCCAATCCTCTCTGAAGCTCAGGAGAGGTCTATTGAACACATCGGCCCAAACTACTTGCAGTTTGTTGTGGCACCAGGACATGCTAGCTCAGTGTGGTTAAATTTGCACGTGATCAACCACAAGTGTTGGTAACGATATCACAACTTTGAGGAAAATTTGGAGAATTTATGTCAGTTTCTGTCCACTTCTCGTATTTTTTCTCGATTCGTATATGAACACCTATGATTAGTGAGGAAATTATTGAGCTCAGCTGAGGAAAGCGAGTACATATTTTGCAGCACTGTGCTAGCTGTAGTAAGAAAAAGTGATTTTCAGTAAACAACTTCTGTACCCAAAAACGTTTTCGGAAATGATTATTATTCACCCAATTGACTTCAGCTTACGACTTGTGGTTTATTAAGTAATCCAGTCTACCAACCCAAACGGCGACAGTTCTTATTCTGCGACCTACACCGCGAAAATTGTCGTCATCGCTCGAAAATGGAGAAAACAGGCGAGCGCTTCGTCGACTCCTATGCTTTCTCATTGGAGAGACTTCGTTTAGCAATCAGTTGCAACAAACCATGCCCTAAGAAGGAGAAGGGTCCAATTCGTGTGGGAAAAATACAACGTGCGGGATTCGAACCTGCTAGTGTGTTGTTGTAACTATCTCGAATTACGGTATGAATCCGGAATTGCAAGGCATTTCTGAGGAGGTATTGTGGAGAGCCACCACGGCAGCATTTATCATTGAGTCTCCATAATAGTGCAGCCAACAACATGCTGCGATTGACCTAATCTTGACCACGGTCTTAGAGGATTCATGTTCGTTACAGATCTTGCTCACTTGTTGTGTATTTGCTATCGTATCAACGACAACGTGTTCACGATAAATATCAAACTGAAGCTCAGGAGTTGGTTGCTATTATGCCTCAGCGAAGACGACCGATGACCAGTGATGGAATCGGTTATGATAATGCATTCTTCCAGGAAGACCGAGGTGATTGCCATGCCTCGAGGATCCATCTATGGAAATTTGTTCTTTTGAGGGGGTTGTATTAATTATGAAAAATGTTTCCTTGGCACATTGTCGTTGAAGACACTACAAGAGTGCATGATGTATAGGGAATTGACTCATTTCTGAAGAAGTGGATTCATATGGATGTTGGAGCTATTTCTAGGCGTGCTAACTACAACTGTGATTTGGGTTACTATTCACCGTTTAATCAAACAAACATCCCTACATGTTAGAGATTCTTATGGTTTCATTCTGTCATCTTCCGCCGCTCGCGACCATTGGTCTTCCACAAGGCTTCAGCAGGGCTTGGGTATGTCGACAGAGGCTCGTCTCCACATGTGCTGCCCTTCGACGCGAAGTCTCTGCTACCGGAACGTCGGAGCTTCTGATCAAAGCTGAGGAG
>NW_003203465.1:45656-87524 GCF_000006405.1 Perkinsus marinus ATCC 50983
GTGGAGGGGGAGGGATATGCACAAGATCAACAACATGTGTTGGTGATGACAATATGGAAATTTTGGGAGGTTCTTGCTCACTTCTTCCAGAATCCGTATGTTAACTTCTAAGAGTGAGAAAAACTCCCGAGCTCAGGTGAGGATAGCGAACATCTTTTCCGACACATCATTAGGTACTATCCACACACCCCTCACCGATTCTGTTGGCCTCGAGGTTGAGATGAGTCAGCTTACACGCCTCAGACTGGATGTAGACTGACAATGCCTGTAACCCCTTCCATCCGATGAGATTGCATCTATGGCAGGTCGAAGGCAGATTTAACCATATGGGTCACGAGTACCCACCTCAGATCAAGAACGGCGATCTCATTGTTGGGGTTGCTCACAAGTGCATCGCTGAGAATCTTCAATGTATCGTCTTTGATCAGCATCTTACCTAGATGCCTGCAAACCACCTTACATGTCATTGCAAGAATAGGACCTACAGCTCCTTTAGACTGGTGTTATAGGCGAGCATACGTCCGATGTGCTCATAGATGAGCTCGGAGTTGTGATGCTTGTGCAGTCGAGGGTTGGAGATATCGAGGTTTTCGAGCTTCGCCGCTGGGTAGTCGGCTTTGTTCGGATGGCCAATTGCGTTTATAATAGCATGCACCGCGTCGAAGTCGAGGTCGCAAGAGTCCACAAATACTGACTTCATTCCTGCCACACAAGTGGAAATCGATTATCACGTCATGTATAATTCTAATCTGTTCCCCCTCGGCTCTGCAGAAGTCGTGATAGAAGACTACAACTACCGATGCAAGGCGAGAGGCGATATCTCCGGACACTGCATGGAAATGTTCTATAGCAAATCACTCACTCTCTAATCATCACATATAAACTCAGAGGAGTCGCATGATGATGCCATTGATACCTGTGCTGTTATTCCCATCCACATGTTCGCCCTCACGACAAAGCCAACTAAGGGTATTAGTCGTAACACATTAAGGACGACTACGCTGAGGTCATTGTATTCAACATACTTTGCTATCTCTATCCCAGCCTTAGTCCCAATCTGGTTATTGCTAAAGTCGAGCTCTTCCATCATAGATAATCTGATAGTTCGTTGGAGCCGACTTCGAGCGTGTGGGAGCATACCGTGCCGCATTCAAGATGGTCGATACACCTTCGGCCGAGATCGAACAGCCTCGGAGTTTAACACTCTTGGTCTCACCTGCTCAGTAGAGCAGTATCGGTCTGCTGTTTGAGTGGTTCAATACCCGTGATAAGGGATCCCAGAGCTCTACACCCCCCATCTCCAATAGGGTTATAGGACAAATCCACACCCTCTACGCTAACATTGGTGAGTAGCAATGCTTTGCAGAGGACATCACAGTGGGCCGCCGTCACTTTCTTTTCATGCGAACGCCCCTCCCCTGAGTCGAAAGAGACTTTAACAAGGTGGAGGTAACTACTCGTAATAGTTCATCATACAGGTACCGTAGGCTAGGCGACAACAAAGACTAGCTGTGGTGGCTGGTCATCCGAGGCTAACCTCTGAGTGAACATGATATCTTATTGCCACTCGGACAGTTATGAACAGTTTCCAAAAACTCTTCAACGTATTCGAGTTTTTTCAGACCGGCATCGTCACACAGTTGAGCATATCTGAGTATATGTTAACGTTTTGATAAAAGTAGTGTATTCTATGATGACATAGCTCTAGGGTCCGCTGTCGCTAGTGATGGTTTGCTCACACGCTCGGTCCCTGTCGTATCTGAGTTCAAGGGTACTCGCATGGCCCACATATCGGCAAGTGGACTAGAGGACGGTCTCGATATCTTACGAGAGATTACCGTTATCGATTCTAGTGACAATAGTAGGCATCTGGTCATCAGCCGGTGTGACTCCACCCGAACACTCTATCTTCTCTGTAGCACTCATTTATTAAAGACCACTGTGAGTTGGGTTCGTGGATTCGACGCTTTACTGGATTTCCTGTAGTCTACAGTAGATAACTAAACTATAGTCGCTGTCCACTCCTCAAAGATTTCGGGAGTATTCCGACTAGCACAATCACCATACTGTGAGCGTAGACCTCATGTAGCGAACTACATCACGAAAACGTTGTCTTTATTGAGAGCCTTCCAAACAACTCCAGTGGAAACATGACAGCTTTTCTCCACAGTTTCAGATGACCTCATCCCATGACGTTCTCAACTCGACAAGAACAGTATCATATCAACACGCTAGATAACATGGCATAGCAGCTAACACTCTAAAGCCGTGATAAGGAGTAGTGAAGTCTTCTTCGCATCCCTCCACCATTCAAACCTACAACACATCAACAAATCATCACTACTCCACAGACCAGTAGAAAGCCTACCCGTATTCGTCAGCGAGCCATCCTCCTTAGGCTTCAAGGACACATCAGTAGCATTAGGAACTGCATCAATAGAGGAAGCACTTCCCAAGAGCTGCTGGTGTGCTAGTGACGGTCCATTGGGGAGGTCGTTGACAGTCTTTGCACGCCAGCCTGAGTGGGGGGGGGAGGAGAGAGTCAAGTAGATATGATGTCAAGTCGTGGTTGTGCTAAGTATGCACACGCAGCATCTCCCTAACTGTAATGTAGGACGTAATAAGCAATATTTCCATCCAAGTGATAGAACTGTTACCATCACTATGGTAGTACTGTTATCAAGTCTATATTGGCTCTCTGCATAAAATCTACATATACCCACAGACTCAGGTGGCAACGATGATACTCAGAGACCGATAGATCACGCTGGAGTCGATACCGTTGATAACATCATTGCGGCCAATACCACTCCATCCCGAAATTCCCCTCCAAGCTCACCTCCCGAGGCCGAATCCTTCTCCTCCCCATTGACCATGACAGTAGTCTCGTTATGTTGGGTTCTCAGCGCGTCATTCAAATAGGATCCGCCCTCCTCGATACGGCCTGCTTGTTTCTGAGAGTGAGTGCCACCCACAATATTGAGGTCATCAAGCCTTTGGGCTTTCGACTTCGACGTGAGGTCTTTACCCCCATCGATCAACTTCACCACCCGGACTCTCCAGCCTGACCAAACATGCTCTACCACAGCGAAGAAATACCCTCCTACCTCCTGGAGTAGTAGACCCAGGACTGCGGCCACTACTCGATTGACCTTTATATTTCACCGTAGACTCCGTATGCTTCGACTCAGTGTTGTTAAGGAAAGACCCTCCCTCCTCAATAGTCCCGGCGCCCTGCTGCGTAGTAGTGTCACCACCCAGGAGCACATTCCTCAACGATCCACCGTCCCCACCGAAACTCAGTGGTCCATCATCTGAGCTCAACTGTATCGATTCAGCAACATCCACCTACCCACCTCCAGGTTTAGCCTCCACAACACCATCATGTTCGCGAAAGTTCAAAGGCCGGGGCGTTGGGGGGCGAGCAACCTCTCCAATTTCCTCCTTAGTATCAACAACCTCTGTAGGCTCTAAACCACATACAGCATGACCACAACACCAGAGACCAACGACCTACCATGCGACTTCACCTCCCCCACATCCTCCTCGAACATCGTACCTGAAAAATTCCATAGTCCCCCTAGGCCTACCCGCGTCACCACCACACTCACCAGGCTTCGACTCCGGACGGCGTGATCTGGAGTTGGTAGTGTTACTCGAGGTTCTTCGATCCTCCCTAAACTCCTGACCTCCCTCTTCAATTCGACTACGACCTGAGAGCACCCATCCAGTCTTCTCGTATACCTCCAACACCGACCTTGTGTCACACGCGTGTCACCACCCAGCGTAACCCCACCTAAAAAACAACATCTCCGTAAAAAACCTACTCCCACTACTCACCATCGTCAGGGTCCACTTCCCCACTGTCCTCTCCAAACCGAACCCGTGGTCCGCTATCCACAGGAACTACAGATCCAAATCTCGTCATACAGTACCCCAGGTCCACTACTTTCCATATCCTCAACCTCCCCGGCCGACTCCCCAAAATTCACCCCCACTGTGCTAGTCGTGGTAGTGGTAGTAGTACTGACTGTCGTCATTACCACCGACTCAGAGGCAGCAACTCTCTCAGCCTCGCCCTCCTCGTTCCCAAAGAGAAGAGGAGCTGTAGTTGGCTCGGGTGCTGACATCCATGCATTCACGAGCATCGACCCAACAAGCCTACATGGAGTGGTTACAGCGCCGAACTCCTCACCACCAAAGTCGACCCCAACTGGCGTCGTAGTACTCGATGCTAAGACAAGGCTCATAAGGAACAGTTTCCACAGCTCGACTCACTGAGAGGGGCAGTACTGGTTGATGATGATGGTGCCCTAGTGGTTGTTGTGATTGCTGTGTTAGTCGACACCGACTCCGCTACATGCTCAGCCTCCCCCTCCTCCACACCAAATGCAAGAAGACCCCGACCCGTATTAGTAGGAGCTGATGGAGTCACGATGTGGCCAAAAGATGGTATGAATAATTCCTTGTGGGAACTCACATGATTTAGTCACCGTACCAGCCGACTCTCCAAAATCGACACCAACCGATGAGGTTGTTGTTGTTGATGATAGCGTTGCTAACACAGACCGATATGCATCCACAACCAGGCACAGCCCAGCAAATACTTACGACGTGGTGTAGGAGTACTCATCTCGGTACTCTCCGGCTCCTCTGAAAAAAGCCCAACCAGTCAGTAACCAGTACAAATGGATTTCCGTCAACCACGATGAATACAGTTCCCCATAAACTCCTAGTCTCCATAGCGATATTTAGTGACAATCTGTAATTCCACTACTACTACTACTACTACACCCAGTACTCCATCACTGTACTCTTCATCACTACGCCCCGCCCCCTCCTACTCTCTCCTTCCCTCATATCAAAGTTCAAACTGGCAGGACTACTAGCCGGCTCAGTCGGTGCAGGAGTCGTTGCTAAGGACAGCCACTTATCCCTCCGTAAAACACTTCCGAACTCACTCGAGGTAGACCCCGGTCGTTTGATAGTCTCCCCACTCTCCGCAACTTCACTGTCCCCACCCAGCCTCTCCGAGTGACCTGATGATGCCATAAACCATCCAACCTCACAGATCAGCACCCCACACATACCCGAGCCTTTGCCACTGTCTCCACCTACTTCCACCACAGCCTCCTCTAAAATACAATAACATCACCTCCTCCTCCCCTCCCCCCGTGCTCACCTTTCTTCACAGCCTCCCCATCCTCCTCCTGGAACTGCAGGAGCCTATTGGGCTCCTTTATCGGTCCTGATAGCACCACCGTAGCTGCCCTACACCATACCATAACGCACCTTCAACCTCCCCGTCGTACTCCCCAAAGATGACCCCTTTCGTTGTCGTACTCAGTGTAGTCGTAGTCAATACACTACTAGTCTTCGTAGTAGTACTACTACTCGACCGCTCCTCCATCTGACTGGACTCAGCCACCTCCTCAGCGGTCCCCTCCTCCGAATCAAAAGCAAGGCTATTCGTTGGAGCTAAACAACAACAGCCCGTCCCCACGTAGCAGTATTGATGAAATATATCTTCGCTTTCCTCAGCTGCTGAGCTCAAGAGTTTCCTCACTAACTCTAGGAGTTCACTTACAAATTCGGGTAGACCGCCGAAACCAGGGAAATTTTTCCAATGTTCTCAGACGTGGTTACCCATGTGCACATTTTTCCAAGTATATGATCCCAAACTCACCGATGGGGAAATCCCAAACTATACGACTGATACTGACGAGTGATACGCTCAGATGTAGCATGTCACTCGTTAATTAACAGTTTGAATTGAATTGATCCCAGACTCACCAGCAGTCGTGGTCACTTCTCCCTTATGCTCCGCAAAGGTCACTAGCCTAGCCCCCGGCTCCGTAGTAGTCGTAGTAGCTGCCCGAGAGTATTATGCAACTCCTTCGTGAGTAACTCTACTACTTGTTGTAGTATTCTCGAGAGCCCTTGCTGTACTGGGCGTAGGTATGTGACTAGACTCCTCCTCAATTACCTTCTCAGCCTCGCCTTCCTCTACCCCAAAGCTCAACATCCGCGACCCGTCATCTGATAGCAACTCCACTACACTAAGATTCACCGCCCGGCTCACTCCTCGGCCCAACATGCCCGTCATCCTCGCCGAACTCCAGGAGGCCAGACGTGGTACTAGCAGGAGTTGGTCGTGGCTCTAACATCGCACAATTTCGTGGCGCAGTGACGATTCTTCAACCCACGTGTTGCCGTTGTAGTAGTGGTAACCTCCCCCTGCACATCCCCCGTAGTTGCTATAGCAACAGCCACATGAATAATACACCACACCTACACCCCACCTCCAAACACCAACTGATTCTCCTCGACAACCCCCGCTTCCTCCTCTGAGAATTCCGCCTTGACCGCTGTACTATTGCTGTTGATAGGGATCTCCTCGATGTCTCCATCCCCTTCCTCCTCTACACAAGACCAGTGTTGGAGTAGGAATATATGTCCGCTCTCCTCAGCTGCTGAGCTCAGGAGTTTCCTATACAGTGTTGGAGTAGGAATATATGTAATCGCTTTCCTCAGCTGCTGAGCTCAGGAGTTTCCTATACAGTGTTGGAGTAGGAATATATGTAATCGCTTTCCTCAGCTGCTGAGCTCAGGAGTTTCCTATACAGTGTTGGAGTAGGAATATATGTCCGCTCCCCTCAACTGAGCTCAGGAGTTTCCTCACTAATTATACGAGTTTATACACGATTCCTGGCAGAAATGTCCAGAAACTTCCGAGAATTTCCTAAAACTTTCCTCAGAAATTTCATGTTGTCCCCAACACATGTAGTTGAACATGTGCATATTTTCCCCTCCACCTCACCAGCAATTCCTCGATCCTGCTTATCCTCACCAAGCGTCTTCTTTTCCTAAACCACCATCATCACTACATCCATCCCTACAAAACCATCTACACCTACAAAGAGGTAAACTAGGAAGCATTTCAACGCCCTCCTATCGCTGAAGCGGAACTCCACTATGTTGCCATCCTTGGTAATCGCCGTGAGAAGGAGGTCAGTAGGAGCCGGGCCGACGTAGAGTGTGCTCAGGAGTATATCAAGCTTGTACGGGGCGAGGGGATCCTCGGTATTCATGGAAATGGGCGCACCCGTTTCACTGTTATATACACGAACGCTCTTGGGGGAACCTTACCGACGACAGTACTTCGGATGGAATCACACTGGTCCTACTGTGACAAGCTGGTCTATTGACACCAGTAGTGCTGTTATCGGCAAGTACCACTGCTTGGGCTACCTCCTCACCTGAGGATGGAGCACTCATAACGACGATGAAGGATTCTCTTCAACGGACTCGAATGCTCCTCAATATCGCCTTCCTCCTCTTCAAAGTTCACTCCGCTCGGTGCCGCTGAAGTAGTGGCTGATTGACACAGACAGCAATCCGTAGATGCGCAGTCGAATTAGATCTCACTCGAAGTAGAACTCGTATCCACCTCGATCGACTCATGCTCACTTTGGCCTGCCACGAGTGATGATAGCCGTACTGAGCTCGGCGGATACTCACTTGAACTCTCTTCCTTAGTGCCCTCCTCGCTACCAAAGCTCAACACCATGGAGTTCCTCACCGGTGCTCTAGTCGTTGTAGTCGTCGAAACTGAAAAAATTGCCGCAAGCGAGCGGACCTTGAAATTCGCCTCGACCTACTTGGTGTTGTAACAGCTCCTCCTTCCTCATCGAAGAGCAATCCAACACTAGCAACAGTGGTAGTCGTTGGGACTGAGGAAACGTGGCTCCCAACCAAGCTAGAGTGTCGATATTGAACCCACTTGGTGTTGTGACAGCTCCACCTTCCTCATCGAAGAGCAACCCGACTGTAGTTGTTGTTGTAGTGGTAGTAGTGGAAGGGGCTGAAGGGCATAACAGTATGGTACCACTAGGGGTGGTTCATGGCTGACCTGCATGCTGCTGTTGTGCCAAGGTGTTGTACTGCACACTCGAAGAGCCTGTAGAGAACAATTTTACGACGCGTGACGGATGTGTTCTCCCTTACTTCTTCGATCAACCTCGCCAGTCTCTGTGCCAAAGCTGAGACTCTTTCTAGCGTAGCTCATTGATGCTACTAGAGATAGTTTTATTATCGTTCTGATGCATAGGGTCGAACCCATGCTGTTCAAGGGAACAAAAAAAGGGGCCTAAAAGGACTATATCATTCACTGTCATTGACAAACGAAATTCAATCAACTGTGAGTAGCTGAATCACAATCCCTAGTAGACCGATGCGTCCACAAGGCTATTTGCAGGCCTCGGAAAGAATCAAAGCAATTATTGTTCGTAGAGGTAGTGCAAAACACCATGCTGAACCAATTGAAATTTGACGGGGATTTTGAAGAAAGACTCCATAAGGAGCTCCCACTATTCATGAGGTCCAAGGGTTACAGGATTGGCATCCACCCCGCTTGTGCTCCCACGATGGTTCCTTTTCTCAGATGATTTCTGTGCGCAGTCGCAGCGCTCGAACGGTCGCAGGTGTCGACGTGCGAGACAGACGGTTCGTTGGGTCGACTTTCACGAGAGAGTTGAATAGCGATAGATCTATACAGGAGAAACATCAGAAAGGCACTCAGAACATGACTGAAGCCATCATTAGTTCCGCAACAACTATAAAGTGCGCTGTTAGAATGTGTTGAGGAGTGGTAAGAAAGAGCAAGAACGCAAGAATTTCTATCACTTCTGACCAAACGAATCGTCTATACGATGGCGTGGTTATTATGACAGTACTCACTAAAGTACAACGGGACACTTTCATTAAGTTCAAAGAGCGGTTTCCGACTCGAGGGCTGCCTCTGGCGAAGCGAATGTATCCCGAGGAGTTCGCTGACGTCACTAGTCACGACTGGAGTCGGCTTGTACATGAATTAGGGTATAGCCGAAGTGGTGACAAGCGAGCAAAGATCACTTCCAGGGTGAGCCGAATACTTCAGTCGAGGGTTCAGTACATTAGTTTGCTTAGGATAGCTCTAGAACGAGGCGTAACACTCAAGAGGCGTCTGATGAACGCACCCCGACGAGCATTGCTAGCGATGAACGGCGTCAAAGTGCCACAAGTGAGTTCAATGGCCATATGGAAGCACGGAATCAGTTGTCTCAGGCGAGCCGGGACCGCTATCTGATGGAGCTCGTGACAGCCAGGGTTCGAGTAACAATATTGAGGACGCTGGCAACCCTTCCACTGCTCAACGTGAGCTGGGTCTCGTCAGACGGGAGGCTAGGCGTCCTTTGTGTAGCAGCAACTCCCTACATGAAGTTCCTAACAACACGGCATCGGGAGCTCAGAGAACAAGGTGTATTGAAGCTTATCACACCGCGAGAAATCACCGCCACTATTCTTTGCGAATGGGGAGCAATGACCGAGTAGGATGCGCCTACGAGGATTCTTGGAAGGCCCCCTCTTCACTTAGGGAGCAGCGGACGTCATATGAGGCTCCTCCCACCACTGCGATTAAAGCAGAAGCACTTGCTGAGTCTGCTGTGGATGACGATGATTGTGCAGAAGCGGAGGTGGTGTTTGTTGAAGGCGGCTCGCGGGAGGGTGGTGGCAACCCAGTGGTCTCGACAGCTGATTATATCATTCCAGCACAACTATGCTCTGATGAAGACTAGTACATTAAAGCTCCTAACAGCCCTTGTGTAGAGTGTTACGACAGGTCTCGGTGGGGTCTTCTTTTGGTGATGATTGTCCTTCTGTCACTTCCTCTGTGGATGATGATCGTCAGCTGCTGGGGAGGAGTCCGATTGGATGATAATCAGCAGGGGCAGGCCGATTCCATCCTTGATACCATCGATTATTTCCCAGCCCGGGGCAACTATGCCACTCTAAGATATGCCCCCATACAATCAATTCCCTCGCCCGGGGCAACTATGCCACCCCAAGATATGCCTCAATACAATCAATTCCCTCGCCCGGGGCAACTATGCCACCCCAAGATATGCCTCAATACTATAATAGAAACCATAGATCGCGTCTGATGCACACAGGGTTTGTTGTTCAATAAGCTAACCCTCAGAGTCAGGAGGGTTCCTTCATTGGGAACATCTCTGGTGGGAGACTGCGTTTGATCTCACCTATGGGACAACTGTAAGAGAAGAAACTTTCGAATGCTTCCTTCACTACGTCGATGAATCCGAATTGGTATCGATTTAGCAGAGAGTCGATCCAACTCTGCCCCGTTGATAACCATGTTTTATGCGCTCATAGATGCTGACCTTCCTCATATGGCTGCTCCGTCCTTCTCCAGTATCGACATCAGTGGCGGAATACTCTCTTCCACCTTGTGGTGCGCATTGTACTATTAGCGTCAATCCTACCGTCCTCGCTAGGAGCGGAGACCCACTGCATTTGGACTGGTCGTCCCCAACCTCTACCAACGATTCGGATTGGATAGGCTTCTTCGCTCCACCCTTCCGTTCTACACGAATCACGACTACGTTATGCGGTTCAAACCACACTTGATCGGCGCCTCAGAACACACGCTGTCTCTGACGAACATCAGTCCTCATTCTATGATATCCGCTACATTTCTGGTGCTACTGGCGACTGCCTCTGTCGGGCCGAGGAGAGAGTGACGTTCCGTATGAGACATCTTGAGCCCACTCAAGGCCACGTCAGCATGGATACTGTCACCGGTGCTCTCAAGGTCCATTGGGTTAGTGGGGATCCGAGCCCGGGGATCGTCGAGTACAAGGCTGCTGGCGATTCCGAATGGTCTGTGAGGCATGCCTCTGTTACAACCTACGACTATGAGGATATGTGTAATCGGGATGGGGATCCGAAGATTTACTACGATCCTGGCTTCTTCTATACAGCGGATTTACCAGCATCATTAGAAGGGGAAATTCGTGTTCGCTTTGGTGGCATTCATCATCGCTCGGAAATCTTCACAGTCACCGCCCCCGTTCCCCCGAGCTCCGATGAGCCCCACAGTGTCGCTCTTTTTGGCGACATGGGGGTTCAGGGCTACTATCGAGGGCCTGATGCAGTAGATGTTCCTAGCGGAAGTTGGGATACCTACTGGGTAGTCGATCATATGCGGTCCAATACAAGGTTGAGGATGGCAGTGCACATTGGTGATGTGTCCTATGCTATGGGGTATGCCCGTGTATGGGACTTGTTTGGTACTGCCCTTGAAGGGGTGGCGATGAGGATGCCCTATATGGTAAGTATTGGTAATCACGAGTTTGACTATACTAGTGGAGGCTGGCATCCTTCTTGGGGCAACTTTGGTTCGGACTCTGGTGGGGAGTGTGGTGTCCCGACTAAACACAGATATCAGTTCCCATATTGGTATTACTCCTTCTCATTTGGTCTCGTTCATTATGTCATGCTTTCTTCTGAGCATGACTGGACTGAAGGCAGCGAGCAATGGGAGTGGCTCGATGAACAGCTGGCCAGCGTCGATAGACTTGTAACTCCCTGGCTCGTCGTGACCGCCCACCGTCCCATGTTGGTATCGGCTTATGATCCACCCCAACGAGCTGTCGAGGAGCACATGTATCCTGCCTTGGGACCTCTACTCAAGGAGCACCAGGTGGATCTGTTCGTTGCAGGACATTGGCATTACTATGAGAGGACACATCCTGTTGATGGCACGGTTCATGTTCTCGCTGGAAGTGCCGGTGCTGAAGTGGTGGCTGAGAGATACGACAATCTGTCTCGTACGGCTGCCATATGGCCCTTCGTTCGTGGCTATGTCGAGCTGAAGGTCACACGTGAAGCATTGGAAGGGACTTTCTATGGGATTAACGACACCATGACGAATAGACATCTGACCGAGTTCGACCATTTTATAATTTTCAAGTAGGTCGAATTATTCACAAAACAGCGTAGAGCTTCTAGGAGTTCTTCACTGACTCGGGGCAGGACTTGCTCTGGTATTCTCAAGTACAATTATAGTATTTTCCCAATCGTTTGTTGTCATTCAACCGAAAAAGCGTTTACCAGTCATTGGTACTCGATACTCATAAGCAGTTCACTTGATTCTGATAAGGAGTACTTTTGATGGGCTTTTTCTCATATGGTCTTTCCGAAATATCCGATTCTATTTCACTCACGTGTTGTGTCATCTGGCTCGTGATCTGAGCTCGCCAAACGATAAGATGATAGTGATTAAGCTGGAATACAATATCAACATGCTGAGTGCTCTATGCTACTCAGCAGCTCCACTCCTACGAGACCAGAGAGTGAACCAGAGGCTCTGGTCAACTCTGGGCCAGAGTTGCTCTGAAATTTCATGTAACTACTACATTCGATGCACTAACAATTGCATATCACTATCGATTCGAGCGTGCCTGGGTGCGGCCCTCCGTGGAAGATTGAACTGCAGTATCGGTTGATGCCAGTATAGACTGCGGCCCCTTTGACCGAGCCTGAGGATGACTGCCAGTCGGAGCCTTTCCGTTTATTACTTTCGAGATTCGTCACTCCAGAGCCACAAGTACTCACTCGAGACATGATGAAAATCAATTGACTAGTCTCTTCAGAGAGGTTCCCCATTTGATACATATACAAGGCTCAGTAGCCGACGCATCAGCTGCTGGTCAGAATGTCGCTATCGTAACCACGAATGAGAGGTAGAGTACAATGAACAGTACCAGGCGACGCCTAGTAGACGTCATCAATAGCGCTAAACTACTATTCATAAGTACGTTTAGCTGCTGAGTCTCAGACTGTTCACTTGGCGTCCCTCTAAAGTGTTGGCAACCGAAGAGGAGCCGAACGAGAGTTTGCCGGAGGAAATCCACTGGGCAGAAGTCGGCATGTTCCGACACAGCGCCGTAGATGAATTTCGTTCAGCTGCTCATCAGCGATGGCAATGCGACCTATAATGACTTGGACAAATATTTCGCTGAACATGATGCTCACACACCCTTCACGTACATTGCCGAGAACCCGCGACTCGTATGCAGTATCTCATTCGCGACCGATTCGTCAATACCTTCATAGGAGCCGGTACAGCAGCCAAGTGTTGCTATTGGTACCAAGGGCGCCTGGGCAGTTTCCACAGAGCTCCAAGACGGGTGCAGTGAATATGGGTAGGGTTCAGCCATCACAGTCAGAATTACAGATGCCAGAACAGCTATATTTTAGAACTATGGTCACCCTGAGCCTCGATGGGATCCTCGCAGGGGCCAAGGTCTCGAATGCATGGATGTCCCGTCGAGTGCGGACGGTGGTTTTTGGTCTGGAACACGCACTCTTGCTAACGAGCAACGGAGCTCTCTTTGCATGTGGCTCAAATGACAAGGGACAACTGAATCCATTCTCTACCAGCAGAAGAGAGCGATTTTCAATGTGCAGAGTAGCCATGAAGTTGAGCACACATCAGTGTAAGAACCTTGCAGGTTACCCTCCCTGCTGAAGCGGATACAGCGATACTTATAGCCGCACACGGTCACAGAAGTGGCTGCGTGTGCGTCCCGGGGGACCGCCTGTTCGAATGGGGTGCCGGTATTGGGTCAAAGGTACATCATCTGATCTATACATCTGGCGGAGCTACTTGTCGACTCCAGATGCGTGAAGTAGATGTCTTGGGGCGGGATGGTGTTTGCATAATACAATATGAGCTGAATGATACCCACTCATTGGCCCTCGTCGAGACCGAGGGATCCACAACGGAGTAATTGCCGCGCGGAGCTTATAATTTAGGATATTCCCAGGGTCTTATCGTGGACGGCCACTCGGAATGTCCTCGACAAAGACCGCGAGCAGGAAGGCGAAGCTCATAATGATGAAGGTGGGAGTCGCAAAAGAATCGAGCATGAATCAGAATGTGATTGCCATTGAGTCTGCACCAGCATCCACTTAGCATGAAAACGTTAATGCGACCTCAAGTTTGTTTCTACACTTCGATGTAGTAGTTGCTCAGATAATGACGATACCCGTTACCCAAGAATGGTCACGCTCCCGGTATCTACCGCAGTTGTGCATCTATCTTGCGGCCCATCATACTCAGTGAGGCTGCCCGATGTCTAGAGAGCCCCGAACCTCTGGTACGCGATCAGGTCTTCGTGACTGCCACTGGAGAAGTCTATACGCGTAGCCTCCACACAGCGTCTTCAGTGGTACACCTGGGTGTTGACGACATCCATGCCTGGATTCGGGTGGGCAAAACTGTCAGCGGCCTAGGCTTGCGTGGATCAGCCGCAAGATACCGTATTTTGGTGGTCGCTATCGACGAGCCGTGAAGAGTCACTGTGGTGATGGCTTCACCATCGTCCTCGCCGAGATGGGTGGCCATTCTGAGATCAGCGGACGCAGGGATGCCTTACGCGGCGATAGATCTGTAGAGTGCTTCGTGCTGCACTCTAACATTGATGTGCATTCAGAAGCTGTATGCCATCTTGAAGATAAATAAGCGCATGCAGAAACCGAGGCCTAAGCAAATATCCCCCCGTGAAGATCCACCCGTTACCCGTATGAGGAGTGGGTCGCCGAGGAGACCAGAAACTGCTGGCGCTCGCTTCCTGGCCGACGCATACGGGTTTGGTGGTCACGGTTACCTGGTAGCAGTTCTACTGTGATGTTTTCGGTGTAATTTGGTTCCTTGTGAAACAAGGTGGACCTTCCAGTGACAGCGCCGCGGCCTCACACAAGCGAGGCTCGGTCGCGGGGTCATCCTGACTCCCAGCCTCAGGGAACAGTGGATGAGCTTCTATCAACTACCGCTAGTTTCCGACCCCAGTCTGGATATCATCGTAACTCCAAGCCGCGGGCTAAATCAGCGCGTTGGAGACCAGAAAGCGCAGCCACAGTTATCAGTGCTCGTATGCACAGAAACGCAACCTTCGACCAGTGCTGCTACTCTAGGCACGTCTACCGCAAGGAGCCCGTATGCTCTCGGGGAGCTGTTCAGAAAGGCGGCTGCTGCTAGGAGGCCGATGTCAGCCGAAGGACGGGGGTTCACCTTCAGCCGATGTCAGACACCACGTGGTAGGTGAGTCACGCTGCCCGCCGGGCTTCTCTCTCATTTTTGAGGTATACCCCCGACGCTCGTCACTGCCTTTGTTCGGCAGCCTGACCAGGCCAGGCCAGTGACGGCAGAAAGAGGTCACACTTTCCCTACTACTCCGAGGTGAGACCCTCCTGGCTCATGAGGTCTGTTATGGTTCACATTATATTATAGGTGGAGCAAGCCAGATGACTATCGATGTCAAACAATGCTCCCGAAAATTAGATTGTCCCAAGCGGGTCGTAAAGAATTTTTAGCCTCAAGAGGCTCCGATGGTCGAGTACTTTCCACAGCAGAGGCCAGAGAGCAGAGTCGCATCGCTAGAGAAGAGCGCATAAAACAGAAGACTGAGCGCTTGGAAGCCGATGCCCGCGCTAGAGTGCTGTCACAGAGACGAGAACAGTGGCTCTCAGCTTGCGCTGCAATATGCTTCTCACAAAGGCTCATCAGACAAGTGCTCTGGTATCGGAAACGTTGGTTGTACGTGCTGATCGTCGTGAGAATACAACGATACTTGCGACGATTACGAGTTCACTGAGTGAACTTCACTCGGCCTTGAGACGCATCTCTCCGGTGACCAAGATTGTTCTGGTGACATGTCTACGGCGATACCTCTATTGGGTACGCAAGCGTTTGCACCAACGTTCATCTAGAGTGGTGGCTGCTTTTCTTCGCGAGGCGGCGCGTCTGACAGTCTTCACGCGCCACACGATAGAGTACTTGGTGTGTGTACGGAGGATCCAGGCCTGGTACCGTAGAGTGATGTGCCGCAATACGTTGAACTTTGCTTTTGAACATCGACGATTGAGAGCGCGGCTGCAGGCAAAGTTCCAAGGGAAGACTACTACTATCGGCAGAATGCTGTACAAGTATGATGCTTTAGAGGATAGTATCCAGTCGGAATTCGCGCGGGAGCTCTTGCTACGGCTGAGAGAGCGTCGATTGACGAGGTGGAAGGAGCTACGCTGTGCCTGTCGGCTCACGAGATCGATGAAGGTATCTGATGAGGCGTTCATGTTCCTCGGCCAGGGTAGGGCCACAATTTGAATGTGATCATTGGGCCCGTTGTCAGGCCGTCCCTATGAGGATGGCAGGAGAGGAGTTCTAACGCCGAGCCGTTGGGCAGCTGTTGCGTCCCACGGCTGGTCAACAGCAGACGATGCAACTTTGAAGGAATGGAAGCAGGTGGTCAGAGCTCTCGTCGGTCGGGTCCTCAATGACACACCTCTCCTTGTGAGTGCGGCTAGGCCTGCTGTGGACACTCTACCTCTCTCAGAGGAGGTCCATGGGAAAGAACCCCAGGGACATTGCCAAGCCATGGGTAGACAAGGCAATCTCTAAGCATTGGGATGCCATCATGCCAACGTTCGTGAATGTTGAGAAAGTGGGAAGGTGAGAGAACCATAAACAAGTGTCTTTATTATCCATGGCTCGCTCGTTCAGTGCGATGTCTAAGCTGGAATACGATGAACGCATGGCGCAGATCGAAAGGGAAATCGAGCATGTCGCCCACCATTATAGGATGCATGTCGCCAGGTAACTACCGTGCCCAAGTCTCGACATATTAATCGTGTTGTGTTGGCAAGTCGTCAATCCTTCGCATGAGAACCGACAAGTGAGGCGGAGCAAAGAAAATCTCATAACTCGGGCCGCGATTTTCGAGTTGAAATGTGGATTTGTATTACTGTTGGCGAGCTCGGGTGTGAAGTTCTTGCAGAGGCGTCGTCAAGGATATGCACACAAACTATTAATACGTCGGTCGAATGTAACTTCAGATTCTACTAAAAACGTTCCACTTGTCTACAGCGTATTCTTTATCAAGGCACTCACTTCTTGACTACGACCTCCGGGGGTTACTCTTGTTGGTTGTGGACATTCTGAATCGATTCCTGAATGCCCTATCAGTTGTGTCGATGATTCCGTGTCAATAATATAATACGTTATTCTAACACAAGCCTTATTTGATCTATTAAATATATCATCCGCCATCAGTCATTTGTTCAGGTCTGTGCGCGTTTCCGAATTATATTGATATTCATCATCACACAAGAACTCGGCACGATGTGACACGACATGCCCCGTAATGATATCATGTGTTTACCTCCATGGTGGGTATAGGTTGAAGTTTGGACGTACCTTATATACTCCAGAGTGACGGCCTCCCGACACATGGCTGATGCTCACTTTTTTCTTTTTTCTCTTGTTGCTATCTTCTGAGTTCGAGTTGACTATCTGGAAGTCATCAGAATCACCCCTCACACCTTGGTAGTTGGGATAAGGCTTATTTAACTCTACTCCATCGTCGTATCTGCGACCATCAAAATACGCCAAATTGAGACGTTCATAGGGTCACCGAGGGGAGTTTGCCGGTTTGCTACTGGAAGCTCGGTTTAGTAGTATCTACGCACGAATTGTGTAGGTGGGCGAGAGACTATCGGGAAGTCACTTCCTTTTCGATCCGTTGTAATATCAATCGCAAATCGTAGAAGGTTTCCCGAGGTCCACTCCTAGAGGCATCGCCCTGAAGTATTCAACAAGTCTGCATTCTCTTCAAAGCGACCGCTCACTCTGGCAAGATTGGCCGCACACACTCGCTGTTCACGTGCGACTACGGGATCCGTCTCGGTTAGATAGCGCACAAGGAGAGGATGAATATCGCCATGCAGCAATGCTTTCTTAGTGTATCGACCTTTGTATTGTTCTGACACAACTTTAATCACGAGTTGTATACCACAACACGACGATATACCCCTCGGTGAGCTCTTGTGGCCGTAAGCCACGGCTCTTCTGTTATTCCTCCCCGAGAGAGCGCCGCCTGTCATACATTTCAGAGCAGTCTGAGTTCCGCTCCATTTGCCGACCTTTTTGATGAGCGTCCGAGTATAGGGCAGTGAGGAAATTGTCCAGTTGATCGATGGTGTTATCCAGTTCGGCTTCTATTGACAAGCTTTCCGCTTTCCAACGGTGCTTCATGTAATAGTCCAGAAAAGGATCAGGTGTAGAGTTCTAATGCAACAACACTGCAGATTGAACCTTGCGAGGGTTTGGTCACCGGATCTGATGGAGCGCAATCAAGTTGTGAATCGCTTGTAGATTCTGAAGGGTCATCGACCTCTGACAAAAAATCATCCGATTCGTCGTTAATGAGGATGCCGGGGAGGTCGTCCAGAGCCGGCAGTTTCGTATAATGCCCATCCATCAATTTCTTGAGTTCCGCACCTGAGAGATGACAGCACCTCGGAGACCGATAAAATATCATTCGAATAGTGTAGTTGGTAGGAACTATCGCTAAACATGCGGGAGGTTCCGGGTTCAACTCTCGGGGTGAATTAATTTTACTCGCACTCTGTCGTCAACATACTTCCTTACCTTGAATGATAGTCCCCAAGAGAGGCTTCTCTGGACCACCTCCACCAACTTTGTGACTCCTCGCCCGGATATGCAGCAACCTCCTGCTGACTTTATTCTCTTCTTCGTCCACAGGTGGACCGGGAGGGACGAAGTATACCATCCTTTGCAACCGAGCCTATAAACTATACATGCCTCGTCATGTAGTGTCTACCCTATAACTAGCGTGGTGGTATTTGCTCTCCCCACTGATGTTAATACAATCGAACTCTGCGGTAAAGAGTACGCACAGTTACTGTATCACGAGTTGTATACATGTGATCTAACGAGAGTTTTCTTTTCACTTCGTGGGAAGGCTGTCAGAGGTTATTGTACATTGAAACGATACCCGAACATCGCCGATCTATGAAAGTAATGAAGAAATTTTTTCGGGCAGCTGGGCGGTCGCGATATCTTCGACTTTACGTACATTCGTCAATTAATGGGATTTTGCGTACTGCCAGCTGAGTTTCTCTATGTAGGTATGGGTCATTTAGTGTGCATTAAAGAGCTCTTCGGCTGCTGAAGACGCTCGACGTATTCGATGATGAAGTCTCACAAGGGGAGCATGTCCAGCTGGTGCTTGACACAGAGATTGGTAGTAAGGGCAAGACCTTCGGAAAGGGTATATCCCTATAATGCCGCTTGGTCTCGATCGCTGACTATTAGCGAGTCAACTAAAGTGCCTTCGATTGAGGCAGTTCGAGTACTCTCTAGAAGAGAACTGTCTGCATGAGTGTATACTACCAGCAAACTGGGTTTAGGAGAAACGCTTACCGAAGTAGTCTTATTGACTAGTTATGTTGGAAGTAGTGGTAGTAGTAGATATGGAGGAGAGCCGGCTAGTACTTACCCTTATACGTTGGATCGATTTCAGTCTGAGGCCGTGTCCTGTCTGGAGCGTGGTGAATCAGTAAGGTTCGCTGTGGTGGGAAAATATGCACATGGTCAACTACACGTGTTGGTGACGATATGAAAACTCGCAAGAAATTTTGGGAAATTCTCGTTGGATTATAACGCTTGAGGAGATGATGGTCGAGAGCGGGACCAAGGTGCGGAGGGAATCGTCTGCAGTGCTAGTTTGTGAGCGATGCATATGGGCAGAACTGTTGGAAGATATCAGTTGAGATAAAGCGTGATGGTAACTTATACACGACTTGGGGTGGAAAACTAACAAGAATTTTCCGAAATTCTCAGGGATTTTTTCATTGCATTTGACACGCGTAGTTGATCATGTGCATAATTTCCCACACAGTATACGTGGACAGATACTTGTGAAAAAACTGAGTACTCGATTTGGGGCACTTCGACGTTTGTGATCCCTTCGGAGCTCGTTGTTCTTCTATTACTATGTCTATGTCGTGTTGGTCAGTTGTTGTTCACACGGTGGGGGTAGGGTTAATATCACTCTATGGCAGCGCATAAGAATCGTACTGGTGACAGTGAAGGCCGCTATACGAATCTCGAGACTACTGCAGGAGCTGTCCCGACTGGTGATGTTGTTCCTGATGAGGCCTCAAGAGGAAGGTGTTTTGGCTTGAGGCTGGTCATGGCTACACTACCAGTGGGGTTCTCGGAGGCTTTGGCTGTCCTTTTCTTCACTCAAGCATTGGTGACAGCTGAGGTCAGCAACGGTCTCATAGGCTATGCGTGGTTGGTGTCACCACTGGCGGCGATTCTGGTCCAACCCTGTGCTGCTGTTTGGAGCGATAGAGCTACATGGAGTCGCTTTGGGGGCCGACGAAAGCCGTTCCTGCTGATGGGCTACTTCTTTGCAGTGCTCGCATCTGCAGTGTTAAGTCTAGGGTCTGAACTCCCTGGGAATCCCACCGTGTATGTAGCCATCGGATTTGCTCTTCTTTTCATCAGTACCAACCTGCATCTAGTCATGCTCAGAGCCCTCGTCACTGACACGGTTCCACGCAAGGCCATGGGAGTCTACTTCTCCCTGCAAACGTTGTTCTACGTCTTCGGAGCGGCCCTCACATATGCTGGATCGTACGTGTTGGACTATGAAGGGTCTTGGTGGATGGACGCGCTTCGTAGTGAAAGTTGCAGTAGTAGTGTATGCCTCCACCTGAGGAGTATGGCGGTCATCGCTGGCTGTCTGCAGTTCGTGATGGCTCATTCGGTGTTGATGTTACCCGAAGTGCTTACAGGAGTACCGCCAGAGCAACGCAGTAAATGCTGTCTCTGTTTCAAGTGGATCGCTGATTTTTTCTGTGACTTGAAAGATTTACTTCTCCACTCTACATCTACTGGTTTGATATTCCTGGCATCGATCGGAGGCTTCATGGGAGTTGCCGCTCTGATGATACATGGCATCCAACTACTGGTCATAGACGGGTTGCCCCCCGAGATGCCCATACCCGAAAGGTATGCAACAGCTTCATATGGTCTGTATGGTTCGATGATCCTAGGTGTGGTTACTGCGATGGTCCTGCCGATGATCGAACGTCTAGGGCTGGACCTAGCACTGTGTTGGGTTGTATCCTTCCTTATTTTCGCTGGTCTATTGGTGAGCTCGTTGGCACTACCCAGAGTAGCTGAGCACAAGGGGTTTGGTGTTGCGTGGATGGTGCTCACTCTAGGGCCTATGTATGCTACGTTGCTTACCATTCCTTTGACACTTCTTGCCCGTACTGGTACGGCATCGGCTGCCTTGAGGATGTCCATGTTGTCGGTCTCACAAGCAGTAGCTCAAATAATTGTCTCTGTCACTGGTGGTATATGGTTCGCTGTATCCTCTCAAAAAGCCGCGATCTTCGTAGGGTGTGGTATCGCGTCTGCAGTATCTGCCTTATTGGCTCTGGCTGTCTATGGTGCCATTAAGAGCGGTAGAGCTGAGTATTATGACGGTCTCGATGAAGAGGAGTTAGCACCGGTGACTGGCGGCGTACCGGAAATGACAGTGGTCCCACCAAGGGTTATTGGTAGAGTTTAACCTGAGTAGAGACTGGTTGCTGCCATGGTCATATTATTATTAGTTTTTGATGGTATCGTCACCAAAGCATCAACAACTTTTCTATTCTCTCGATGGTGTTGAGCTACAAGTTGTAAGCCTTTCTTGAGGCTACTGGTATCGATGCAATACGACACAGTACAGGAAACCCTCGAGTACCTCCAAACCGAACGCACCCGTTTGCGACATGAATCTTATTCAAGACTAGGACGATGAAATACGGCTTGACCAACTCAGGCGTATTATCACTCAGTGTGCCATCATTGTAACTAATGAGGCAAAGTCGCGGTAGATCAGAATTGCCACGCATGAGGTTTCAGTTTCCGCCAGTGTCCGACACTCCACTTACAGTGTTGCACGCTTACTCAACGAGGAATGGTACTACGACTTCTGCGAGAAAATTGCCTTAGTAAAGTTGGAGTATATGAGAGTCGGTATTAGGCGTAGAACCAGCGAAAGAGGTAAGGCAGGGTTGCTTGTGTCCAATATGGACAGGAACCGCCTTAATGGTGATCAAAGACGACAAGTGGGAAGCTTCCAACCGCCGTTGGGAGGCTGATGCGTTCACGAGAAAGGGAGTGTATTCGCGCCAATGCTTCCATCACGCTCGAATTCCCCTCTCCCTCCCCTCTGCGTCTGTCACTGCTCCAACGTGGGAGCTGTCTGCCCTGTGTTCTACTGAGGGCTATTATGGAGGGCCACGCATCTTCTGTGTACACACAATGAACTACGTCTTCGATCTTATTGGGAGGCATATCTTGTGCAATCCCGAGGTAGAGCGTGATGGATACGAAACTGGTCACTTTTCAGCCTAAGTTGATGGCATAGACGACGACGAAGAGGAAGAGGAAGAACGAGTTGTCGTCCTCTGGCTGGGGGCCTACCCCAAACGAGCCCTGTCCAGAGGCAGGAGCTACCCTATGGTGATTGTAGAATATCCAGGGTCGGAGGTCAGATTATTGCAAACGCTTCTGAGACGTGTAAAATCTGATAAGTCGAAACCGTATGATGATTATCGACATGGAAGAGAATTTTAGTGACGACAATGGATGGGCCCTACCAATCAACAAGATGCTCATTGCAAAGACAAGTCCCTTCCCTTGGTCGTTAGTAACGACAAAGTAGCGACTCGTTACAATTACTGCTATCTCTTAGCAGCTCGGTGGTATCATTAACTAGGTCAAATGGGTGAGACCATAGGGCAGCTCGATAGGTCCTGACCTTCGTTGAATGGCTGTCTAGAATTAATTCCTCGGATCGAGAGGCTGACCAAAGCTGCTGTCAGGCAGTGTGGAAGGGAGGCCAATATATAGCCATGCCGGATCCTTTTCCCGATGGTCTCGTTGCGTACAGCCAGCGGGCCGCGATGGACCTTCTACGGCGTGACCTCAATACTATCAGCAGTACCTGGCAAGAGCAGTTCGATGCGGCCTTCAAGGCGTTAGAGGTGACCAACAAGGATATTGCAGTTGTGAAGAAGGCGCGGAACAAGTTGGTGGATGTGAGTGTGGAATCCCCTCGGCTTTTGAAGAAGTCGTGACTCAGAGTGTGAGACAGGAGCTAGCCTCTCTGTTGGGTATGAGTAGAGAGATCAAGATGCTGCGAGACGAGCGACACGAGGTAGCTGCTAGCATAGGCAAACTGGTGGAACAACTCAAGACAGTAGAGCCGGTTGAGTTTCTCCCTCGGGGAGGCAATGCATGGCAGGAACTCGCTGATGTACGTGAACACCTCCGTGAACACCTCCGTGAACACCTCCGTGAACACTGTAAGGACTGCGAGGAAGAGGGGAGAGAGTCGCGCTAGATGGGGGGGCTTTTGGAGTGCACCGCTTCTTGTGTGGTATCTTTGTGGGCTTTCTGTCAGGTTGAAGGTGTGAGCAACGATGCGGCTCCGATCGAAGGCGGAGCGGTATCGCCATTCAAGGTGCTACAAATGCAGCAGCCTGAGCGTGGTAACTTCCCTTGTGGTACCGGAAGGCATGCTTGCCGCGACAGGTATACAGTCCCAGTTGGACCAGAACACGCCGATGACCCGCCGGACCAACCCGAATACGCCACCAGGATCAGCTCAGCTCCATGGATCCTCACGGGCTCGATAGGCCTCATCTGCCAAGCCATTGACTTCAGTCGTTTCAGGTGACACAACAGGGTTGTATACCGCTTGTGCAGGCAGTTGTTGGTTTCCTAGTTACACTATAGCTGCATCTGGCAGCAGTAGCATTGACCTCAACTCCTTTGATGGCAACGAGAGGGTAACTCGTCCAATATCTGCGTCGTGTTGATGGTCTCTGCCAGGCAAAGCTCGTCTCGATGAATCATTACCCAGCTGACGTCGTGTCCTCACGGTACAGTTCAGCTCGAGTGGTTACTCCTACACACACGGGGGCGCCTTGTGTCAGGGTCGACGTGGCTGTGAATCAATCGCCGTCGCGGACCGCGACACGCGGGATTGTTAATCATGAATGATGCCCTCCGTGATCGATGAGTGTCCAACTGCTTATTACAACTTGTGTTCTCGCATGAAGTAAGCTCTCAGCAAGCCATTACGGGCGAGGAAAGAGCTAGGCGGCTTCACCCTGGTACGGTCTGTTCCTCTCCTGTGAAAGCCCTTGGGTTGCCTCAGCTAAGTAGGCCTGATTTCACTCGGGTGAAGTGGGAGTAGAGGATCGTATTGTCTTGAACCTCGGCTGTTAGTAACGAAATTTAAAGGCAAACAGCGGTATGTAGTCTGTCACCGGTGCTCCAGCGAACGAACTGATCGATGTTACATGTAGAACTCCCCTTTACCGAGCAGGGAAGTGAAACAAGTCGGCGGCCGGCTACGAAACCTTGTGGACTTGGACGCAAAGCCCCCTGTTCAGAGGCGAGTCAATCATGGCCGAAAATCTTTCTCTTGATGGTGTCAATATACCGTCAACGAGTTCTACAACAATGACTGCCCCCGAATGGAGTGTCGTACGCTCCGGGGCCGGGTTCATCCCAATTCCGGTGAGCTTTAACCAGAAGGATTCGCTACCGAATCCAATAGGTTCTCTGAAAACTTGTCGGCGGAGGATCTGATACTTTAGCAGAATACTGCGTCGCGGTATCACCCGTGTCAGCGTCTCGCGGACTATGTACAATCCCTTCCCGTTGTGACTCTTCATGCAATCGACCAGTCACTTGTAAGCTAGTTTTCTCCATGAACTAGAGCAACACTCTGAATCGTTTCGAAGTTCAACGACCTGGGTTCAGTACGATAATGATTTTTCTGCTAGCACTCTAGCTTGAACTCTAGCTGTTCATTCACACAGTATAGTGGTGTGTCATGAAGCATCCTACTCCCTCGATAGACCTACCCCTCATCACATAAACGAGTTTCTTGCTCCTCTTGGTAGTCTTAGACACCAATAACAACACAGCTCATCTTCAATTACGTGAAACAAAAAATCAATCCCCCCTGTGGAGATTACATCACGGGTCAAAAGTGTGAATGTCAGATAATGCCAATAGATGCCTATTTCATCTGAACCACCGGAGGACCTGCGGGACGACTTTCTGCAGGAGGATTCAACCGTGCGGCGATTCTAAAGTGGTCGAACTCTATCATGCGCCTATCGGTCATTGTATCATTGATACCCCAAAAGATCCCCTCTAGCGCCTCGTTAGTGACCTTCAGCTCGAGATACCCCCGAACGTCAGGCCATCTGATAGCTGTGCGCGGCAAGTTATTAAACACGAAATTACCCTCTATCGCGCCAGCACTTCCAGCGAGAACATGAACCGTGCCATCAACAGGATGTGTCCTCTCATAGTAATGCCAATGTCCTGCAACGAACAGATCCACCTGGTGCTCCTTGAGTAGAAGTCCCAAGGCAGGATACATGTGCTCCTCGACAGCTCTTTCGGATGGATCGTAAGCCGATACCAACATGGGACGGTGGGCGGTCACGACGACCCAGGGAGTTACAAGTCTATCGACGCTGGCCAGTTGTTCATCGAGCCACCCCCATTGCTCGCTGCCTTCAGTCCAGTCATGCTCAGAAGAAAGCATGACATAATGAACGAGACCAAACGAGAAGGAGTAATACCAATATGGGAACTGATATCTGTGTCTAGTCGGGACACCACACTCCCCACCAGAGTCCGAACCAAAGTTGCCCCAACAAGGATGCCAGCCTCCACTAGTATGATCAAACTCGTGATTACCAATACTCACCATATAGGGCATCCTCATCGCCACCCCTTCAAGGGCAGTACCAAACAAGTCCCATATACGAGCATACCCCATAGCATAGGACACATCACCAATGTGCACTGCCATCCTCAACCTTGTATTGGACCGCATATGGTCGACTACCCAGTAGGTATCCCACCTTCCGCTAGGAACATCTACTGCATCAGGCCCTCGATAGTAGCCCTGAACCCCCATGTCGCCAAAAAGAGCGACACTGTGGGGCTCATCGGAGCTCGGGGGAACGGGGGCGGTGACTGTGAAGATTTCCGAGCGATGATGAATGCCACCAAAGCGAACACGAATTTCCCCTTCTAATGATGCTGGTAAATCCGCTGTATAGAAGAAGCCAGGATCGTAGTAAGTCTTCGGATCTCCATCCCGATTACACATATCCTCATAGTCGTAGGTTGTAACAGAGGCATGCCTCACAGACCATTCGGAATCGCCAGCAGCCTTGTACTCGACGATCCCCGGGCTCGGATCCCCACTAACCCAATGGACCTTGAGAGCACCGGAGACAGTATTCATGCTGACGTGGCCTTGAGTGGGCTCAAGATGTCTCATACGGAACGTCACTCTCTCCTCGGCCCGACAGAGGCAGTCGCCAGTAGCACCAGAAATGTAGCGGATATCATAGAATGAGGACCTGATGTTCGTCAGAGACAGCGTGTGTTCTGAGGCGCCGATCAAGTGTGGTTTGAACCGCATAACGTAGTCGTGATTCCTTGTAGAACGGAAGGGTGGAGCGAAGAAGCCTATCCAATCCGAATCGTTGGTAGAGGTTGGGGACGACCAGTCCAAATGCAGTGGGTCTCCGCTCCTAGCGAGGACGGTGGGATTGACGCTAATAGTACAATGCGCACCACAAGGTGGAAGAGAGTATTCCGCCACTGATGTCGATACTGGAGAAGGACGGAGCAGCCATATGAGGAAGGTCAGCATCTATGAGCGCATAAAACATGGTTATCAACGGGGCAGAGTTGGATCGACTCTCTGCTAAATCGATACCAATTCGGATTCGTCGACGTAGTGGAGGATGCATTCGAAAGTTTCTTCCTCTTACAGTTGTCCCATAGGTGAGATCAAACGCAGTCTCCCACCAGAGATGTTCCCAATGAAGGAACCCTCCTGACTCTGAGGGTGAGCTTATTGAACAACAAACCCTGTGTGCATCAGACGCGATCTATGGTTTCTATTGTAATGTAATAATAACATGCGGATTCATAACATCTCCTCCTCCTCCTCCTTGGCGGCGGCGGCGGCGGCTTGGGAAGGGATGATGGCCTATGAGCTTTTTACAAGTTCATAGTTACAACTTCTGGAGACCTATTTCACACTGAGGGATATCAATATCGCCGAGTGGGGCAACTATGCCATCCCAAGATATGCCTCAATACAATCAATTCCCTCGCCCGGGGCAACTATGCCACCCCAAGATATGCCTCAATACAATCAATTTACCCGGCTGGGGCAACTACGCCACCCCAAGATATGCCTCAATACAATCAATTTACCCGGCTGGGGCAACTATGCCACCCCAAGATATGCCTCAATACAATCAATTTACCCGGCTGGGGCAACTATGCCACCCCAAAATATGCCTCAATACAATCAATTTACCCGGCTGGGGCAACTATGCCACCCCAAGATATGCCTCAATACAATCAATTTACCCGGCCGGGGCAACTATGCCACCCCAAGATATGCCTCAATACAATCAATTTACCCGGCTGGGGCAACTATGCCACCCCAAGATATGCCTCAATACAATCAATTTACCCGCCCGGGGCAACTATGCCACCCCAAGATATGCCTCAATACAATCAATTTACCCGGCTGGGGCAACTACGCCACCCCAAGATATGCCTCAATACAATCAATTTACCCGCCCGGGGCAACTATGCCACCCCAAGATATGCCTCAATACAATCAATTTACCCGCCCGGGGCAACTATGCCACCCCAAGATATGCCTCAATACAATCAATTTACCCGGCTGGGGCAACTACGCCACACCAAGATCAGCGAATTAGTTTCGGAGGAGTTTAAGGTGTGATTATCAGTTGCATTGGCCCAAGCGGAATAACTCCAGTCGAAGAGAGACGTATGAGGCAACTTGACGCTGATAAGGTTTATTCCATTTCAACCCAAGGCAGTTACGTTGTCAACTCAGTACCAACCGGTCTCTATTGCCCAACACAATGATAGCCCATTAGATTGCTACGCCCAGAGTGATGAGATGTTCTTCTGACAATGGAGAAAATCACGCTGGAAACCAGGGATGGTACATCCGTCTATAGTAAAGTTGTTCATCGCATTTATATTCGGAATTGAAGCTACTTAGGGCCTGTAAATGTGAGATTAATTGATGATCAATTATTGATCTCGATCTCCCATACCGCGAGGTTGATTACATTGAAGATAGCTACCTTCCTAGGTAGCTAGGGGCGCAGATAGGACCCGTTGAAATCCCGGATTAAGTAGCATGGAACTGGAGGACGCTGTCGACGACATGTCGTCACGCGCCAGTGTACTCCCATACGATCGCCAAATTTGCACGAACTGCGTGGGTACACAAATTGTCTAACTGCAAGAAGTGCAAGAAAACGTGATGAAATTACGCACGATGTAGGTTTAGGAATGCGTTGAAAAGAGTAGAACTGTAGTGTTGGGAGGCGTTTAGGATAAATAAGTAGGAAGTAGCGTATTAGAGGGGCATATGCTGAAAATGGGGTAGCATGTAGTTAAAATTTGTGGAAGAAATTTGAGAATGTGAAATATTAACGCACGATTATATCCACCTAGCTTAAAAGTATTAATATGCGTGCTAGTGAAACGACGCCTCGCCACGCACAATTCTTGCGGCGATATGAACTTGCGTAGTTTGTTCTTCCGTGTTTGGCCTTCCTCCCTACTAGCATGCCAGCATTACTGACATTCTCTAGCATCCGATTGGCTCCGCCATTACTACCATTATTGCCACCTCTCATCAAAGTTGGACAAATGATAGCCCCAGTAGTAATCCTCTCAGTATCCGTCCAAAAATGTGAGCTCTCATATACATCTTGACCATTGAGTAGCTAAACCAACTTGTTTGCTACCAGAGAGCTAATACGAAAATGGCCACTTCGTGTTCAACCTCACGTCCATGTCGAGATTCTGGTAGTCATATGGAGTTTGCTCTCCCTCGTTTGCAGTTCCTGGCCAAGATTGCTGCTAAAGGGGCTCTGGGAAAATACATTATAGCGTCTAAAACTAAGATATTAATAGGATCTAAATGGACAGCCAAAGCATTGCCCCTAGCCCGAGCGTAACGGGAGCTCACGGGAACTGTATACACTAGGAGCGCCTATATGGCAGTTACTCAATCAAACAGAAGGCTAATGGGAATCGCCATGAAGAATATCACTTTTGGATTTTCGACAAGTCGGTGGCGATTTTGTCGGTACTCACGGCTAGCTTGACGACTCTGATTATACTAGGCAGTCTCGAGAGGAATCCCTTTAATGAGAGGTAGCATTATCAATTTTATCTACGACTTCTGCGCGACTGTTGTTCCTATGTGAAATTATCGAAGTTTACAGTGTTCGCTTTCTTCACCTGAGCCCAGGGGTTCCTCACTGACTATAGAAATCTACATACGAGATCGGATACAGGTGTGATCAAAAACCAACAAGAATTCCCCAAAATTTTCTCAGAATTTTCATACTGTCTCCAACATAATTTCCCAAACTGGAAGTTCATGCAATGCAGCATTCTCAGATGGCGCCTCCTCCATCTGTCAATCACAGAGGAGCGGGAACTCGGCGAGAAAGCCGCTGAAGAAATACTCGAGCAATGCCTCGCAAACGACGTAGACCGACGCACTCGCGTTCAAGTGGCATTAGATGTACATCAGGCGCGCGCTGTGCTTGCATCTGACCATCCATTGACTCGAGAAGTTGTTCGCATAGTGGAGTCGCTGAACAGAGAACTGCCTCAGCTACTAGACGATTATTTGAAAAGGTGAGTCGTAATAATTTCAACGAGTCTTGGAGGAATATATGTTCGCTTCCCTCAGCTGAGTTCGTGCTTTTTCACAAGAACTGTAGTTCAAGTTTATATACGAATTCGGGTAGAAGTGCAAAGATTTCCCAAATCCATATTGTCACCCACACATGCAGTTGACCATGTGCATATTTCCCCCCCACACTGATCTCAACGCTCCTATTTGGTTTGCTATTGGTCAGCTCGGGAGCCTCGCCTCACACGTGGGAGGAGAGTAAAGAGCTCATTCCGCACTGGAAAGTGAGAAGCATACGAACTGCGGTGTATAGGAGGTCCCTGAAGGTGCATCTCATTCTCTCTGACACTTGCAATGCCACCTGCCTCCCCAGTGGTGATATCTTCATTTACGCTGGTTGCATCGCACGGTAGATGTTGATCGATGAATAGTAATGAGAAACACGATGTTAGTTGTGGCACCCGAGATCGTCTAGCAGCCATAATAGCACATGAGATTGCCCATGTTATCAGCCGTCACGGTAGGCTACACTGTAGATTATCCTCACCGTATAATGAGCTCAGGTGCAGAACAGATCAGTGCTGCTGCTATTATGGACGTCCCTCTAGGGTGGGTCATCCTTAGGTTACCTCCTGTCAGTGTAGTAGAATATGCACATGGTCAACTACACGTGTTAGTACCAATGAGGAAATTTGAACAAATTCTTATTGGTTTCTGTACATCGCTACCCGAATTCGTGGGGGAACTTCTATGGTTAGTGAAGAAAAAATTCCCGAGCTCGGCTGAGGAAAGCGAACGGATATTCCAACACTTCCTCCTATACGTCCTATTCAAAGGTACTTCTCCTCATTCGCGACGCTCTCCATGACAGCCTTTGGTATTTTCCGATACCTCTTAATGTGGCACCGACCTCCCACTAGCTGGATCGTTGATTTACCGTAAACTCCTAGGGTCGTCCGAGCCGCTCTCAATCACACTTTAGATATTCAAGACACTGCGAACACGAAGCAGACGTGCTGGGCATGGAACTGATGAGCCGGGCTGGATACGATCCTCGGGCCGCTGTAAGTGAGTATGTATGAACTTGTGTTGGAGTTGGAATATATGCTCGCTTTCCTCGACACAGCTCAGGAGTTTCCAAAGCTAATTATAGAAATTTATATACGAATGATGGTATAAATGTGCAGAAATGAATAAGAATTTTACCAAAATTTCCCCGGAATTTCCATATTGTCACCAACACATGTAGTTGAGCTTATGCATATTGGTGGAAACACTATTAGAATGTCATGGCCGTATGCACTCGATTCAAGATAGCATATGAGAGAGTATGCACATGGTCAACTACATGTGTTGGTGACGCTATGAAAATTTTGAGGAATTCCTGGTCGGTTATGTACACTTCTACCCTGATTCGTATATGAACTCCTATGATTAGTGAGGGAATCCCTGAGCTCAGTTGAGGAAAGCGATTATATATTCCTCCAACACTGGTTTGAGGATAACCGTTTCCACCAGATCGGTTCCCAAGCAGTTCTGGCAGCAGTTGAGTCTGTCGGTAACAAACCATCGTGGGCGCGAACGCATCCTCCATCCGAAGAGCGCGCGTCAATTCTCCGAGCTAACTTACCACACTGTCTGCAACTCTACGCGGCAAACGCTGCGAAAGAAATTTATTACGAAGCCGCACTGGCCGTTGATGAGAAGTCATTTGCAAATCGTATCAAAACACTATTTTTCGGTACTGCAGATCCGCGGCGACGCCGTCTACAAGGTGAGTGTGTGTGACAGACTTCGGGACAAGTTTGCATATTTTTTCAGACACGGTCGAGCATTGGTCCCGCGTTTTGCGTGAAGACATAGCACGTCGTTATTGGGATGAATCAGTGCGGATTGATGATGCAGTGACACCGCGATTTTCTGATCATTTACGAAAACTTCTTTCTGATGTGTAGCACGTTTCTACTCTATTCCTCTTTGGTTGGAATAGTAACCTCCTCAATGTACTGTAATTCATACTATATGAAAAGTACTGCAAATTCAATCAAATCGGTAGTAAGGTGATGGTGTCACCAATCACCACGTAGTAAATCCTGGATGTAATGGCAATCACTCGAAATGGAGGATGCTGTTTCTCGGGTTATGTAACCCCGCGGACGTATTTTGGTATTTTCTCGTCTCTATTTGATGTTTGTACTTTGGATAAACTATATATACTCAGTCGTCGTCCCCAAAAGTCCCATCAACTGAAGCTCAACTCGATCGAGTGCCTTCACACTCTAGGTTTCTTGAAACACTCGTAAGCCAATCAATTCCAAGAGGTCGTCGGTAGCAAGCCTCTTAATCTCGCCCCCAACTGTAATCGCTGTACAGCGTCCGATGCCTTCTTAACCATAGGGAATGCAAAGCTCAGCTCCAGGAGATCTGATCGAACCAGTGACGCACAGACGCCAGAATGGAGGAAACAACAGTGTTGGAATAAATTTTCGCTTTCCTCAGCTGAGTACAGAAGTTTCCTCATTAATTATAGAAGTTTTCAAATAAATTCGGGTAGAAGTTAACATAAACCGATGAAAATTCCACAATTTTCCTCAGAGTTTCACGTGTATATTTTCTCACGCCGGGCAACACTTACTCGTCCCCAGGAAGGGCAACGACAAACCAACACCAGCTGATGCACGAAGGCCATCCTTGAGATCTCCAAAGAGGCGCTGAGATGAAGCAATTAAACAGATGGTTAAACGCAGCATGAGGTTACCTCTCTGTTCAGCTGAGGCTTCTCAACAAGGCAGCCAGCTTGGGCGAAGGCGAAGGCTCTCATGTGGATTGAAAGCGTCCCTCCGTCACGGTCATCATCGAACTAAGCCAAAGTGGATCTTACAGCTCCTACGTCGTACGAGCTCCTACTTCGTCGTCATAGTCACTGGGAGGCTCAGTATCATCACTAGAAGTTCTCAGATTGTTGAGGAATGTTATTGGCATCGACCCTTGCACGTGTGCGCTCAACAACATATCCCCACCGGTGTAGTCGTATCTAGAAGTGTGGGGGAAGTATGCACATGGTCAACTACACGGGTTGATGACAATATTAAAAATTGAAGAAATTTCGGAAAATTTCGTGTAATTTTTCCACAGTTCTACCCAGAGTAGACTCCTATGATTTAGTGAGAGAACTCCTGAGCTCAGCTGTGAAGGCCAAACTTGCATCCAAACGCGGCGTACGATGGAGTTTCGCAGCCCGTTTCGCGTTAAGTGGCATAATACTCAGTGAAAACCCGATATTTGCGATATATGCAGTAGTCGTGAAATATATTTTTCATATCGCGGTCTGTGAAACTTCAATCAACATGCGAGGCTTACGTAGGATCAGCACCAGGAGCTCCTCCGACCCTCGGCGCTGCCGGGCCCGCTGAACGATATCGGAACCCTCGCAAACCCGATATGGGGTCAACCGCTCCACCGCCGAGGAAAAACCTAAAGTGATGCTGATGAGGTCATGTGAGGAGGAGCATTCAAGTCTGACCGATCCTGTAGTGGTGTGACGGAGGCTACGCCGGCTTGGGTAGGGGGGTGTACTATGAGGCCTCCGGATACCTACTTCAAAAAGATAATACTCAATCGACTTATGTTACATCCACTGCGTATGCTCTAAGTCGCGTTAATACAAGTGTATCGAAAACGGGTTACCATTCGCGGCCCAACTTTTCTTGGATTCCACGTTGAGACCTCGCAGATGCCCATGTGAAAATATATACAACAATTCCGCACATATTTTCATAGAATTTGGCAATTTCTATTCGAAAATATAAACCATACGTTAACCTCATATAAAAGACCTCAGTCGAATTCACAGCGTCCCATATCACCCCAGCCTCCCATGTCCAGTCCCGAGCCCTCCACAGATACCCATGATACTCCGACAGAGCCGCCAACTTAAGGAAGCTCACATCACCTGATCACAATTTCCTCCATACCTCCATCACTACCATTCTAGTACTACCAAACACCCCTGGTGTGAGGTCAGCGTATGCGTGCAGTAGTGAGCCCCCAACAGCGTGGCTACTGCCCTCCTCTGCTTCGTCGAATCGTAAATCATCCCGAGTATAGGCGTATTTACAACTACTTTTCATAGTGCCTACCAACGACGAGGAAAATATGCATACGAGGACATTTGTGACAAAAGCGATATTCGCGGTGATATGCAGTAGTCGTGAAATATATTTTTCACTAGTGCTTTTCACCTCACAGGAGAAACTACAATGTTGGAAGAATATATGTTCACTCTCCTCAGCTGAGCTCGGGAGTTTTCTCATGTAACAAAGCGTTCATCCGATCTCGCGTACAAATATCCGGAAAACAGTAATAATTCCCTAAAAAAATTTCCCCCTTGGTCGCCGAAAAATGTAGTTGAGCATGCACATACTTTCCCACCACATTACGCAATGGAAGCCTCCTAACCGCATAAGACGCCGACGTCTTCTTCTCCCCTTCCGCGCCACCCTGTCGAGCCGGTTGAATCTCCGGGAGTAGATCCCTCAACGTAGAACTAAGTGTGAACGTGTGGCGTCCAGTGGCCCGATCTGTGAACACAGCTGCGAGACCAGTGGCAATGCCTCTGCAACTCGAATAGCCTCGGAGGTCTGTAGTATCTCTCGAGGCTTCCACTTCGAGTTCCCAACCTTCCGAGGCGGGTGTAATACCAACTCCTCTCAGCTGAGGAAAAAATATCTCAAAAATTTCCCGAAAATTTCTCACCTTGGGAATGTTGACAGTCGCATTCAACATTTGTGATCCCGGCCACGCCTTGTTGTAGCGGAGCGATACCGAGCTGAGGCCTCCAAAAATATATGGTATATTCATACTCATATCTAAAAAGGTGTGGGGAAATATAAATGCATTCAACGACATGTGTAGGTGAAATTTGTGGAAATTTTGAGGAAAATTGGGGAAATTCTCAATGGGGAGTTCAACTGTACACTTCTACCCGAATTCGTATGCAAATTTCTGGAGCTACTGCACTCAGCTGAGACCAGAGTGCATAAATTCAAACACTGTTTAGAATTCCCTATTACCAGCTCCAGGCTCTCCCAAGCGATTCATGTCTACTCCTGCTTCGTAGTTGCGCTGTTTTTCAACTACTTCCAAAGTGACATCAGCGCTGCCCGGTGGGGACTGCGAGAGATAAAGTGTGTGATAACTTGTGATTGAGGGCTTACTCCGGGCATGTGGTCAACTGTGGCACGGATATCCTCAAAAGCATTGAGTTCCTCCAAATCTCTAATGGTCCTATTCAATGTATCATGGAGTTCTCCATAGGTATCACACATTCTAAGTGGCCCTATGAACCTGAATTCGAGGTGTTGGGCGGAATATGGTAAGTCTACTACTACTACTACTACTACTACTACTACTACTACTACTACTACTACTACTACTACTACTACTACTACTACTACTACTACTACTACTACTAGTACTACTACTACTACTACTACTAGTACTAGTACTAGTACTAGTACTACTACTACTACTACTACTACTACTACTACTACTACTACTACTACTACTACTACTACTACTACTACTACTACTACTACTACTACTACTACTACTACTACTACTACTAGTACTACTACTACTACTACTACTAGTACTAGTACTACTACTACTACTACTACTACTACTACTACTACTACTACTACTACTACTACTACTACTACTACTAGTACTAGTACTAGTACTACTACTACTACTACTACTACTACTACTACTACTACTACTACTACTACTACTACTACTACTACTACTAGTGCTACTTTTCAAGTAAGGCTTCATTCAATCTCCGCCTCCCCTTGACATGAACTCTGACCTCAGGAGTCCGCTCATCCTGCACACGGTGTATCTCCGGGGGCATCTCAGTGGTATCATCCCCTGCTCCTGTTGGCGTTGGTGTTGGCTCCTCTTCTACTACTTTAGACATTGATGCTGGTGGAACAACAAGAACGCTGACTGATTTCAACTATGACCTTCTGAGGATGCGACAAGTAGACTGAAAATGAACCAAATATTACATCCTTGCGCGAATACAATCAATACTGTTTAACCAAGATTCGCGATGCAGCACCGAGTGATATAAGCCCCGCTGCACGTCCTCAAATGAAGGTAAGCGGCGATCCTCACCCCTACTTACCTGAGCTCATGCATAACCATTTTATCAAAACATGGGTATTGTAGCGAACAACAGTGACGACTACGATACAGTCTACTACGACATACCATTATGTGGGGATATGCGCCAATACAATTTTACTGTTTCTCATGTCGATACCATAGAGAACTCATCTGACCAGTCGCACTGGGCAGAACTAGGCAGTTGCTTCTGCAGATCTACACAGCAGTGGTGGTGGTGGCGTTAAATGCATCGTGCCAGCAGACACGTGCCGATCGAAAACTCCCCCGGACGATTCTCGTTGTTTATCATTCTCGCACTTGTTTTTCACGCAGTTGAATGTAGTGCATCTGTAGGGCGTCAGTTCGAATCGAGGCGATGCCACTTTTTTCTCAATGCAAAACACAACTCCTTACTCGCATCAACGACGTGATGTTGACATACATGAATTTCATATTCACTCGCTTTCCTCCTGGTCTCTGTTCAAACTCTGCCGTCGTATCTATACAGAGATTACTCCATCATCAGAGTGATAATCCATCACCTTTTTCCGCACAGCAATCTTCCCCATGAAAGAACTCTCGAACAGCTCCTCAGTAGACTTGACAAGTTCTCCTGTAGTAGTTATATACAATTCCAGAAGGGGTGTAGTAGCGAGCTGCAATGGACTCAACAACGCAGTCGCCTCTGCCAAGACCCCAGGCTCATGCTCTGCTATCCAACGCTGTATCCTATATAGGACATCCACTAGCCGTGTAGAGGAGTCGATACCAATAGGCCCGACTGGTATCTACCACACTGAGCAGTGTGTAAAAATATTCGCATGCTCACCAACATGTGTTGGTACCTATATGAAAATTCTGAGGAAATTTCGGCAAATTCTTGTTGGTTTTTGAGCATTTCTAACCGAAATCATGTGCAAACTCCTATAGTAGGCGAGGAAACTACTGAGCTCAGCTGAGGGAAGCGAGCATATATTACAACACTGACACTGAGTGAAACGACTTGTTCAAACGCTGCTCATTACCTTCTCCCCTTCCACGTGTTGGGGGTCAAGCATAAACACCCGCAATAGGGCCGCCTCGGGCGTCTGTGGGGCCGATCTCGAGTTCGCCAACTTCCTCGAACAGCTCGACAACTTGTCGTGTATAAGACGAGTAGTGACCTCTACTGCGACTGTATGCATATGAAGATCTTCAGCAACGACAGGGATTATCGATTGAAGTAACAACTGCATAGAATACAACTAACGAGACGGGAGGAAAAATGCAGCGCTCACCTGCTCAGCTGCGTTGAGTAGCAGATTATCAAATCTACCGATCGCGTTGAGTTCGGCTAAGGTCTCGGCAATAACCCTTTCGGAAAATCTACAGTCGAAATAATAAAAACCATAACCAGTGTGGGAGAGGGTGTTGGTGGTGATATGGAAATTTTGGGGGGAAATTTTGCAAGATTCTTGTTAGTTTCTAAACTAGTTCATGAGTAGTGAGGAAACTAACGTGATCAGCTGAGGACTGCGAACATATATCACAACAGCACTTTTCGTAATTACTACTTGTTGGCAAACCGTCCAATTTCGATTTTCCTCTCGAGCAGCTGCCTTGCTCTGACCTTCGCATCAGCCTCTCTGATGAGCTCCTGAGTTCGTTCATTTCGTTCCACTTCGATCGCCTCGAGCCGTTCGTATCTGCTACACTACCCTACGGCACCGTCCATACCGTAATTTCCTCACTTCTCCCGCTCAGCTTTCTGCCTCTCATGCCACCTCTGCTGGAAGTCTGCAATGGCCACTTGTTCCTGAATTCCACCAGAGTTGTGATATCTCGAGTGAGCGATGATACTATTGTTCATGTATGATAACGCCGTCAAAGAAGACTTTTCACAACAGTTCCTTTCGGAGCGTGCCTACTGCCCACTCCTACTAGTACTACCTCTTCTTCCCGCACTTCCTCCAATGCCTGTTGCATCGTCTTATTAACTATAACATCAATTATCTCTCTCTGGACCTCCTGGCCGTCGAAGTCATATACATATTTCTCGTCAACTTGCGTCACGTTATCCATCCCAGTTCGCATGGGAGGAAGCGTCGGTCTGAAGTAGTAGTAGTAGTAAACCCTATACCTCGAAGTGCTCAGCTACTCGCGTTCATAAAACGGCTCGAACTCTTCAAACTCGTCAATTTCCGTACCAATAGACTTGCCCTGCTTCACGACTACTTCCTGAAAACCCCACAACGCTACAGGCGGCCATCAACGATCGTTTTAACACTTTTTCAATCAGATTTTCTTCGAATCCAACAGTACTACTGCTGCTGCTTTTCTCACTGCTGTCCTCCTTTGCAAGGAACTCGCCAGTAGCCACTTTTTCGAAGACCTCCTTCAACCGTCTCCTCATCGACTTCGCAGGCCGCATCGGTGAAAGCCTCGCTACTCCCACAGTAGAGCGGGTGTCAGCACTAACCCTCTTCTGGTGCTCTATTCTCCGCCTCGTAAAGTAGCCAACGTTGGAGCCTCGAACTACCCGGGGGTCCACAGGGCCTCGCCCACTCGCGCTGGTACTGCCAATCGTCATTATAAACTGACCGGGATCCAAAGCAGTGCTGGAATATACTTTTGTTTTCCCTCAGCTAAGCTCAGGAGTTTTACAAGTAAATAATACGACTTTATATACAAATTCGGACAGGAGTGTACAGAAACCAATGAGAATTCCAGCGGAGGAAATCTCGGCGATCGAGAACTCCTCCGTTTGATGCTAATATGTACAGTGTGTTGCCAGCCTCAGCAAACAACCGCCTCGAAGTCGCCGACAGCCGAAGCGAATCACGAACCTAATTTACAGGTTTCGTGTTGTGCCTTTCGGCCACTCCCCCTCCCGAACTCGCCGATCACAGGTGTCACCAAAGCCCCCCTCACAAATTTCACATTCTCACCAACACACATACTTGACCATGTGCGTATTCTCTCACTTTGTGATTAACATAATCAACAACCTCCAAGTGGAAACTGTCATCATTCAAAACGTCTCGATGCTCAATGGTAATGTTATAGTCACAATAGGAGCAATACGAAAATGCAAATTTCGTCTAGCGGAGCGAAGCAAATATACCAGAAAATCCATCTTTACGTACATGAGCAATCAACCCTTTCAGTCAATACTACTCGACGACTCACTATCGCTATTCGAAGCACTACTGCTACTAGAAGATGACGATACAGACTCCTCCTCTCCTCCTTGTGGGAACTCCTCCAACTGGTGTTGATCCTCAGCTACCCTCTGCTGGTGTTCTCTCTTCACATCAGCAGCTATACCCCCATCATTATCAACCTCCTCCTCCTCTTCTTCCTCCTCATCATCGACATCAGAAGCTCTGATATCCTCATCCCCCGATTCAAGATAGTCACCATCGCCTTCTACACTACCCTCAGAGGATGAGGAAGAAGAAGAAGATGATGCCATAGAACTCCCTAGAGCTGCCTCCGACTCAACACTTCTCGTCGGGGCCCTCTGCGTTCGCACTCTACTACTCTTCCTCAGCCCATTAGATAACGTACGACTACCCAATGCCTCAACTGATGCCACTGCCTCTCCCATGGTGGCCTGCTGTTCCTGATGGACGTGGCGACGCGCAAGGCGGGCTTCCCTAAAGCAGTGTTGAAGTAGGAATATATGTTCGCTTTACTCAGCTCAGCTCAGGAGTTCTCTCAACAGTTATTGGAATTCACATACGAATTCGGGTAGAAGTGTACAGAAACCAATGGGAATCTCCCTAAATTTCCTCCCAATTTTCACATTATCACCAACACATGTGGTTGACCATATGCATATTCTACCAGACTGTGGCTTGAAACAGTAGTTTGAGTGATAATCAAAATCTAAGTCACTCACCGGCTAAGATTCTGCGACTCCCTCCTCGCACTCCTTGACCTTCCACCCGACACGTGATCCTCTTCATCATCATCTTCTACCTCCTCAGGATGTTCACTACGTTTCAGCGCTCGGTTGATCTGCTGGTCAAAGGCCTGACAAAAAACACCCTCACCAGGGTTCGAACCCACGCCCCTCCGATTCAAAAAATCGCACAGCGCCGCCTACCACTCCGACAACCAAGACCCTAGATTCACCTTCGATGTATAATCAACCCTCTTCCTCTCCCTCCTCCCCGGCGCTTGAGCCAATGCCTCTGCATATCTCGCGGCCGCCATTGCTTCCTGCTTCTCCTTCATCGCCAATCTCCTCCCCCTCCTCTCAGCCGCTTTAACCTCCTGATCGACGTGCTCAGCCAAGTCCTTCAAATTCCGCGCCAGAACCAACTGGTGACAATTCAAACAGCGTATCGGCCCTGATGTGCCCGTCAGAGGCCCCGAAGCAATCTGAGAGTTCACAAAGGAGTGGTATGACAACTTCTGCAGCAATAACCATACCATATCTTCCTGAACTCTCTGAGGTTGACCTCCACACCCATACGAGCGTACACATCCTGCATGCATTAACCCATCACATTGCGGACAGTGCATAGGCGCCGCCTGACTCTGCTCCTTAGCTTTATTCGAAGACCGCTGCTTCGAATACTTACCTTCTGCAACTTCTTCACCTACAATTCTTTTTCACTGTAATTTGACACAACCAGCCAAGCACTACCACAAACAACACAAAGATTCACTTGTCCATCATCATCCCTTTTCCTCTTCTTAGCACCTCCACCCTCCCGATGCCGATTCAGCTTTATATCAGTAACCTTTCTATTCAGCTCTGATTTAATTCTCAGAATCTCATCCTCCAAGGACCCAGCTATAGCCGGCAGTAGAGCTCCCTCCCAAACTGCCAACTCCACTTCCCCGTTGCGGTCTTCCTTCCACACCCTTAGGCCCATCTCACTGTCCCTCACACACCACCACCTGACAGCGTCAGTCTGGTAAAATACGCACATGGTTAATGACAATATTGAAATTCTGACAACATTTTAGAAGACCCAACCAGGTTCCTATATGAACTCCCATAATTAGTGAGAAAATTATAAATCTCAGTTGAGGAAAACTGAGCATATTTATTCCCACACCGACAATCTCATTGCCGATCACTTACCACGCCTGATATGACATTCGCTCTAATGAAACGGTCTACCAACCACTCTACGCTACTATGAGGAAAATGAGGGTATAAAAGCATACACATGGTCAACTACCTGTGTCGACCACTACAAGAAAATCGAGAAATATTCATGGAAATAATTCTACTCCATTTCTACACTCCTACCCCAAATCCTATAAAAATTCTCATAACGTAATCCCTAAATTCAGCCGAGAAGATTGACTCTCTATTCTCAAACTATACAATTCTCCTGTGCCATTCGAACCCGTCTTCCTCGCCATCACTACCTCCTGCCCTTCACATCAAAGCCAACTACCCTGCCAGCTTCCCTCTGCCCTCTCAGCGGCATATACGTCGAGATCGCCGTCGTTGACTCCACTGCATCAGTGTCAGCCGAGGACGCCACGAGGCAGCCCGGAATGTTGAATAGTAGCCCAAATACAAAGCGTATCTTAGGTCCAACCATGCAAGATTCAAATTAGGTCCGAATACCATCCTTACTATCCTCATTCGTTCCAATATGTTCCTCTGTGACCACATCACAAGCTGCTGAGGATCGTCAACCACCAGGCGCCCTTCTTCATCCGTAGGAAACTCCACACCAGCGACCGGTCGTATTCCCGCTAAGACTTCAGATTCAAAACCGTTCTCGAGGAAGAGCTTTCCGATCATTCGTTCAATCCGAGTAGATACCTCCACGTCCGTAGTAGTAGCCGCTGGATCTGTCATGATATCCATACCACTCCTTCTCCACTTCACAGCAGAACAGCTACTACATATAACTGGTTTGCCTAGAGGATGCAAACACTTTAGTAGAATGTCCTTAACAAAGCCCTTCTATAATTTGCGAGTTGTAGAGGTCTTTGAAGAACCCCATGAAGCTCCACTGCGACAAAGGCAACTAACAGAACACGCTGAACTCAACCCAAAATCCGACATCATCACCAACACCTACTACTACCACTACTACCTTCAGTCCTCTGCCAAATTCCGATATGAACATACACAAATACATAAAGTCCGTGCTGTACCAACACGCATCTCCAATTCTCCTTGCTGAGATCTCCTATATCCCTCGGG
>NW_003203465.1:87624-101180 GCF_000006405.1 Perkinsus marinus ATCC 50983
ACTAAAAAGTTAACATGTGTGAAAACTAACAAATTTCATCCCAGAATTTTCATATTGTCATCAACACATGTAGTTGACCATGTGCGTATTCTCATCACAACCCCCCACATCAACCTTACATACCATCATCATCCCCTTCCAAAGGCCGAGGGGTCCTATACGCTGGTGGGCAGTAATACATGTGCTCATTAAATGATAGTGTTGGTGGATGAAAATACCTCAATGAAAATTGCAAATCAGTACAGCGGAGCGATGCAAACCTCTTCTGAGATTCCCGCTGCTTCCTGTCCTCTTGTGGCTTCGACATACTGCTTCCTACAGGCACCGGTCTCGGAACTGATAATAATTACGAGATAAATTTCACCCACAATTTCCCGAAAATTGCCCAATCTGTAAATACTGTTGATTTTCAGCGTGCTATTACTCCCAACACGGTGAATGACCTTTGCGTATGTGTAGGGCACCATGCTCTTGATAACAATTTCGACAAAATTATGTTTGATTTCTGCAAATTTATTCCCGAATTTTTCCCATATATTTGACCAAATTCCCGAGCTCAGCTGTGGCACTCTCCGACTCACTCTGGGCCCTCTTCAGAGGAGGTTGGCTCATCCAACCAACTGCAGGCAATGTCGGTGCTGCTTCCAATACCTCACCTCCACATCATCACAACCCCAACCATGGACTATTCGACCCACCTGGTGGCCTCGAACAACAGTCCTACTCCTACTGCCAGCTGGTGAACTGTACCCGAATAGGGACCTAGTCATGGGCTGATGACCGCTGTAGCCTGGTGGGTAGTCGCTTCGTTGAGGAACTCCCTGAAATAGTAGAGATAAGATGACACCCGAGCTCAAGGAGCTTACCGGCTCCGTCATGAAGTGATACGTTGATCGAAATACGGACAAGTCCGGTACGGAAGTTCCCAAAGAGTAGTAGCTCCCAGACGCCATGCTGCCAGTACTGACAGGGAAATGTGGCCAAGGTGTGGTATGAATATTGATTAACACTGCACATGAACAGGTCGTGAAACCAGGGAAGCATCCAGGCACCTATAATGTTCCCGGGAAGGGGAATCATCCACGTATGGCTAGGAAGGCATTATTCCTCAACAAATCAGTTTCCCATGTCGATATCATCACATTAGGAACATTTTCCACCCTAGGAACGTTGTCTCTCAATTTCTGAATGGGTCTCTGCTCTGAAACCAACAACTACAAGTTTGAAAACCACCACAACAGAAACCAAGCCTTCCTGCCTCCTTGAACGGTGTGGTGAAGGGTACACCTTCATACCCGTCCACTGGATGAAATCGGGCAATGCGAACTCAAGGGGATTAATACATACCACTCGCCGAGGAATATGGACTACTACCAGCATACTGACAGCATGCAGTCAAGGCATAGTAGTGTAGACCTCGAGGCTACCCCAGGAGGAGAGTATGCGGCTATTTAGGGCTAGAAAAACGGGCAAGACTGATACCACTCCTCTCGGAATTTATATCACGTAATCGATGATAATCCTTGTATGAGATGATTACCTTACCCCATACAGCCGAACCCAGGACGACTCGAGATGTGTCCAGGGAGCCTGCGAGGACCCATTACTCTACGAAGGGTATGAACACCACTAGCCGTATAGACTACTGATCTCCGTAATATTCAGTTGCCCTTTTTACGGTAGTAGTAGATCTGAGTTGATGATAGGACATCATACTCCCCCATACATTGGTAATGATCATGACAGCATTCAGAACCACAGAGGCAACCCTACAGACCCTTCCAATGATGAGGTCAGCAAATCTATTTTCAAAGTAGACACACAAAAAGTTATTATAAATCTGTATTACATCTATATTAACAACCTGGCAAAACCGGTGAGGGACATTCCTTGACAGAAAACCTACAGGGCAATTTAGAAGACACCGTAGTTATACTACGGTGTATTCAAAACATCATTTTGGTGACCTAATCGAGTTAGGAGAGTCCCTGCTGTTGTTGATAACGCCAAGCATAGAGATTGCAAAGGTCCAGATTACCCCAGTGCTGAGTATAAGCTCCTAGTGAATACCATAACTATGCAGCATAATATCTACTACCACTAAATTGTGATGAAACTCAAGTACGATATTGGCACTGAGGAAACCGAGAGGACGACAATAGATCATCAACTTAATGCTTCTCCTCCTCCTTGGAAGCCTCCTCGAAGTCGCCTTCCACCTCAGGGACCTCAGCAGCAGCCTCCTCCACCTTAGCCTTCTGCTGGGCCTCTTGGGCGAGCCTCATCTGGTTGGCGATCTCCTTGAGCATAGCAACATTCTCAGGTCCGAGCTGAGGGATGATCTCAGGCATGAGCTCATCAACAGTCTTCTCAGCAGCGTTACCACCAGAAACGACGAAGGTGTTCGCGCCAATGGCTGCTTGGACTGAGGTGAAGGAGAAATTATTATTAGAGAAAACCATACCACACCTCGCCTACATTTCGGCCTCTCAAAGTGAATGATATTGGAATCAGCCTTGAACATGTTGACCTCATCTATACCTGAGCACATAAGATACAAGCCCTGCCCAGTTCCTGATGACCACCTACCAGGAATCTCGTGACATCCAAGTCGCTTAAGCATACCGAAGAGCTTCTTATCATCACTAGCAGCACTCGAGCCGCGATGGACTGCCTTTCTATTCAGACGGGCTGAACCTGAGAGTCACTATAGCGCAAATATTAGTAATGAACTCGAGTGAAAACGGCAAGTGAATTTCCCTAGGGCAACTACCTCTGCCTCCAGCTCGCTGAGCACCATCACCGAGCTTGGCGCGGAGTTGGGCTCGGGCTTCGAGGATCTTCGGGTCGGTCTCCATTTCTATTCAGTTACTCTCCTCCCAGTAGGGGCAATAGGGCAGCTAAATCGATCACGGAGGGGGAGGAATTATTTGACCTAAATGCACGTAAAGTGCAAGAAAGTTCCCGGTTCAACGAGGGCTACGAGCATTTTTTGATCCTTGCGCTCAAGAAGGGGCCAAAAAAGAAAGAAAAATCAGCAACAGCACTGGGGCAGAATCTAGCCGTTCTAAACACTCACTGAAGGCCAAGATGAGTGAAGGAATCAAGAGACGAAGTCGATGGCCGCAGCCTTAGAGCAGAAGAACGTGATCGTTGTATCATGTATTGCTCGTAATTAAGGACCGTTTCAATCTGCGCTCAAGAAGGGTGTAGTGAACACGTCGATGGATTACTGTAGGCCCGAGTGAAATGTGATAGTGTTTGCTTTTACAGGCATGCGATCACCGTCGATTTGTCATATTTTCAGTAGCTTCATTAGCACACTGAGCTGTAGGCTGAAAGACTCCCCAACCTTGGCTTCATTGGTCCTTGCTTACGACTAAATACTCACATATCATGGGGATGAGTCGAACTAACCGGTGTGGAGGGGACCGAGACCTCACTCGAAGCCCCGTCCATCTCAAGACGACACTGCCCCCGAGTAGCATCATGAACGTGCCCTACTCCCTGGACTGGAGGCCTCGAGTCAGTCTTGTCAACCAACTAGGAAAAATATCTCGCCAGTTATTCACGAGGTGTTCATCAGCCCTCTCCTGAGCCTCAAGAGGTTTGCATGTGAGATCAAATTTCGCTGATTCCACGTGAAACCACAACGTGTCCGAACGTTAGAGAAAATGTCGAAAATTAGCCGTTGGAGGTGGAGGAGCATATGATCAAAAGTGCGCACGCTGTGGCGAACAGGGATTTTACTGATCATCCCAAACATCTTAGGAATGAACAGATCTCTGAGGAGGCGGCTTGAGTTTAATCTGCGCGAAAATGAGAATGCGCTTTTCGGAGACGGAAAGTATACGAGCGAAAAAGAATAAGTTAGGTTGTCGATGATAGAAGGATTTGGCGAGTTCGTTTGCTCCAAGTAAAAAATGCGTCTTATTCGATGCTTATGTACCATCGGAATTTCACACAGTCGGAGGACTCCACTGACTTAGTCAGATCAAGCTTCGAGTTACAGCCGAAATTTCGATAGGGAAGGACCTGAGCGTTTGTAACGACTGACGATTGGGAATTTTGGAAGGTACTTCTGGGACATGAAGGAAGAAGACTGCATAGGCAATCAAGTCGATGCGCTGATTCGGTATGGATATGAATAAGAGGGTAACAACAGGATTGGTTACAGCAACTGACAAAAAAGTATAAGTAGATTCCGAAAATTTCCGATGCGGGGACTCGAACCCCGGTCGCGTGGGTGAGAGCCACGAATCCTAACCAGCTAGACTACATCGGAAGCTGAATTTAATATGGATGACGCTGGATATAGACACCTCTCCCGGGTGTTGGATAACCATCATGTATCCGAGTGTCCATAGACCGTAGATATCCATGTCCGACTGTCCATAGACCGTAGATATCCATGTCCGAGTGTCCATAGACCGTAGATATCCATGTCCGAGTGTCCATAGACCGTAGATATCCATGTCCGAGTATCCATAGACCGTAGATATCCATGTCCGAGTGTCCATAGACCGTAGATATCCATGTCCGAGTGTCCATAGACCGTAGATATCCATGTCCGAGTGTCCATAGACCGTAGATATCCATGTCCGAGTGTCCATAGACCGTAGATATCCATGTCCGAGTGTCCATAGACCGTAGATATCCATGTCCGAGTGTCCATAGACCGTAGATATCCATGTCCGAGTGTCCATAGACCGTAGATATCCATGTCCGAGTGTCCATAGACCGTAGATATCCATGTCCGAGTATCCATAGACCGTAGATATCCATGTCCGAGTGTCCATAGACCGTAGATATCCATGTCCGAGTGTCCATAGACCGTAGATATCCATGTCCGAGTATCCATAGACCGTAGATATCCATGTCCGAGTGTCCATAGACCGTAGATATCCATGTCCTAGTGTCCGTAGACCGTAGATATCCATGTCCGAGTGCCCATAGACCGTAGATATCCATGTCCGAGTATCCATAGACCGTAGATATCCATGTCCGAGTGTCCATAGACCGTAGATATCCATGTCCGAGTGTCCATAGACCGTAGATATCCATGTCCGAGTATCCATAGACCGTAGATATCCATGTCCGAGTGTCCATAGACCGTAGATATCCATGTCCGAGTGTCCATAGACCGTAGATATCCATGTCCGAGTGTCCATAGACCGTAGATATCCATGTCCGAGTGTCCATAGACCGTAGATATCCATGTCCGAGTGTCCATAGACCGTAGATATCCATGTCCGAGTGTCCATAGACCGTAGATATCGATGTCCGAGGACCCGTGACGGTCATAATGGTCCGTTATTAATGGACGTATAGAATCGTGAACTTGATAACCCAACGCCTCCACAGCTCAGGAGTGGGACCACAGTGCTAGACATGTAACACATGGACATGACACTACAAGGACAACAGGAGGAGGGTTCCACTTCTCTTACGGCACTTACGGCCATCATCATCATCACCCTTCGAACTAACCTTTTCAACAGGAGCTCCACTCTTGCTAGACTCAGACTCGTCTGTCCAAGCATCCGCATCAATGCGAATAATATGTCGAGAACTGTCAACGATAACAAGTGTGACACATCTCACCTTCCGTGTCACCTGTCTAACATAAGCTCCTCAAGATTCTCCTCGGCCCTATTCATTTTCTCCCGGATAATTCTGGTAGACCTCACAGTGTCAACAGTGCAACCTTCATCGTCCGCTGATTCCAACGTTAAGGTCCGTGCTCCTTCCTTGACTGCATTAAACGCTGTCAAGAGGAATGCCAAGCAGTGGACGTACTTATGAGCACTCCGTCAATCCAGCGTTTTCTTTTCTGAGTTCGCTGGGCACTGAATTGGCCTGATCCTTCAAACTGATCAAGAGGCTCTTCCTGAGACCTACATCGTATTTTCCTCGTTCTTCTCTCATTGTCGTCATCATCATTATTGTCATCTGGAATCGTTGGTTCATCACTGTTCACAGGTTTGCGTTCTAGGGCGGGCTTCTTCGGTGGTGATTTGCTAGGGACGGGAACAAGGAAAAACTCTTCCTCATTCTCATCGTCGTCTAGTATATCACCAAGGAGGCGGCCACCAGTCATAACTAGGAAATACTTGTTCTAGGTCTGAGAGCAACACTTCCAATCCAAACGCATAGTCAAATCAATGGATCAAGTTTATGCCTCCACAGAGTTGTACATCGGCGCCAGATAAAACTCAGTTTTGAATTTTCATAAGGCATTATTTTTTCTCAAGGCATGTGAGCTTGTCTGTACGCTTTTTCCCGTGCAAGTTTGACAAGTGAGCAGGCGAGGATGACAGTGTTACAAGCAAGTTTGACCTTGAGAACTCAAGGTTGACGGGATTCAATTAGGTTACAATGGGGAGTACCGTTTGGGTACGGAGAGTGAAAGAGCCAGCACAGGAGAGAACATAGGAGTCCAGCACAACCCTGACGTATGTCGGCGTGAGCCTGGGGTGGGCGACGTGCAGTAACTGCACTGCAGTTGTGTCGTCACAGTTTCGTACGCACCATATAAGATATGCATTAAGTAAACCTCTCAAAGGAGTAGCAGTTTACTGATGAACTGGACTGCTGATGTAGTTAGCGAGGCCGTGCCTCGAGTTTCTTTTCCCAACCCATCCCGCCCGTGCAGAAGCGGCCTGTGATCGTAGTGCTCCACTCGGTTTATTGACCTCGGTAGCACTCCGGATCACTTGGCCTGGGCTCGAAGACTTGGTGTTTATATAGCGTAGTTGGCGGAGTGGTAGAATTCAGATCTACCATTGGCGCCAACCCGGCTCAGACCCTGGCAGGGGCATACGACCACAGATCGCGCTTCTTCTTGGGCGTTATATTCTTCTTTGATAGAGTGTTGTTAGCTCTAGGGAGTGTATTATGGGGGTACAATGAAAAGTCACCGCGAACATAGCTAGAGCAATCCAAGATTAACTTACTACGAAAGTCTTCGTTGGTCGTACGCTTAGTCTGCAACCTACGAGGGTGACTATGGAAATACATATTTGATTGCCTCACTCGCTGCATTATGAAGATTTGTTCACGAGTTGATTGGAGATGTATGAGCATATTCCCGCAGCAGAAACTCTGCCTTCGAATACCAAGGGATATCGCTCAGCGGTAGGAGGGGTAGTGTATTATCGGCAACAAGAGAGTCTTTTCAAATGTTTAAAGACTGAATCAACTTCGGATACTCTTGGGAACGACAGGTGAATATTTCGTATGATTCTGACTTGATGGAGGTCAAGAGCCGATGTCTATCAATAATACCACTCCTTTTGGAGCATTTACGATATCTAAAGTTAGCTTCACAGGTCACCTACTGGTAATACCAATTTGGTATTGTGATAAAATGGAATCAGTGTTCCTACTTGTGGAATAGGAGTTTTTGTGATGCCGAAGATCGCAAGTTGTATTGTCGGAATTGAAGTTAGTGAATCGACGCGCTATCTAAGTTGGAGCGCTGCCGAAGTAGAAGTTTTAATGGGGATATCTTGGATGCGTTCGCCTGGCGGAGTTGATCTTCCGCCAACTTTAGAACACAAATCCTATAGACTTGATAATAGAGAAAATACAATCACATTCGATAACGAGTAGTAGATATCCAGCAGCCCTAAAGAGGGCGGAAGTGCACCATACAACAGTATGAAAAAAGCGATTTAGACTAGCTTAATACACTTCAGGGCAATAACGATCGTTTTCAGCAAGGTCTTCGAATATCTCCTTAGCCTTCTCAATCGAGACGTTCTCACCCTTTGCAATGGCGCGATAGACGGCACTCCTGATGTCGTTCTCAACCTGACCAGCTTGTCCGCAAAGATAGAAGTAACCACCCTTCTTAATGAGATCCTCATAGACACGAGAGCTGTTATCATCGATCTTGTTCTGCACATAGACCTTCTCCTTCTGGTCACGAGAGAATGCGGGATGAAGCTCAGTGATGGCACCCTCCTTAACGAAACCATCGAGCTCGTTACCGAAGATGTAATCCTTACTCTGATGACGGCACCCATAGAAGAGCCACATGGGACCAGTCTGGATGCCCTGACGCTTCATCCAAGCACGCTCCTGAGAGAAGGCGCGGAAGGGAGCAAGACCAGTACCAAGGCCAGCCATGATCATAGGTGTCATCGGGCTCTCGGGGAACTTGAAGCTACCAGAAGTGATAGTGGCGGTAGTCTTCTGACCCGGCACGATACGCTGGATATAATCGGTAGCAGTACCAGTTCTTCGGACACCAGAGGCAGTAGTCCAGTTAACAATCACAACAGCAAGCTCGATGGCCTTAGGACCAACGAACCTCGGGGAACTAGCAATGGAATAGAGCCTAGGCTTAGTGCAAGGGATGAGAGTGATCAACTGATCAAGAGAAGGACGAGCACTGGTGTACTTATTGAGGATATCAGCGAAGGTCACAGTCTCACCAGCCAGCTTGGTGTACATATCACGACCCTTGGTATCATCGGGGTTGCCGATCAACGCCAGCTCAGCCTTTTCCTTGGGATCCTCAGCGAACTTGGACAGAGTCTTGTAGAAAGCCCTGTTGGGACGACCGAAGATATCCAAAGACTCCTCGAAGAGCTGGGAGATAGTACGGGGACGGAGAGAAGCAGCGCGCTTGCGGGCATCGATGTTCTCGGATACAGGAGTGATCTTAACCATCTCCGAGGGGTTGAGACCATAAGACTGAAGGAAAGCACTAACTCTGCCAGCTTCGTTCATGGGGTGGATGTTGAGGACATCACCAAGAAGATAGGGAAGATCCTGACCATCCTCCAATTCGAAGCGCAAATGACGAATATCCCTCTCGTAGTCGCTGGGAGTATTACTCCCGGAGTAAGACGATCGTTCTTCTTCAAACCAAGCTGAATAGTTTGAGGAGGCATGATCCTCTCATAAGGAGCAACCACGACTTCATCAGAGTCAAGCTCACGAACCTCGAACTGAGAGTCGGGAACGGACCCGTCATCAACAGGCTCAGGAGCATTCACAGACTTCCAATAACTCGGCATCCAATCCTCAAAGGCAGTCTCATACTTGTCCTCATCCTGATCGTTACCGAGACCAATGGCAACTGTCCTTTGACCGCCCATCTGAGCGAAGATATCGTCAATTCTCTTGGCAGCAGTGCAGAAGTGATGATAACTGGAGTCACCCAAAGCAAAGACACCGTATTGGACACCGTCCAACAGATGAGCATTGGAGTTGTCCTTAGCAGCAAGCTGCAACTGCGCAGTGAAGTGAAGGGCAGTCCTAGGAGTGGTACCCTCACCAGTAGTAGCGCAAAGAACCATAAGGTTCTTGTTTTCAGGGAGCTCACTCACGTCCATCTCATCGCACTCCATGACCTTCACAGCGTAACCACGCTGACGGGCCAGTTCAGCAACACGATAAGCCAAGGCCTCGGTAGTACCGGTCTCGGTGCCGTACAGAAGAGTTAGCGGAACACCATTAGAGATATCTTCCTGACCCAAAGCAGCCCATCTCTGGTACTTGCTGTAACGTTCACGGACCCAAGCATCAAGCTCAGACCTGTATTTCTTGTACAAATCGGCATCACGCTTCTTCAAGGCACCGAAACGCATCTCGTTGTCGAGGACAGCATCAACACCCATGGTGAGCTTCTTGGTATCAAGAACGAAGGGGTTCTTGCCCATCCTCTTCAACATCGGGTTATAACGATAGATCGGGAAGTAGCCGGAAGCAGCAACGGTCGCCTGATGCTGCATAGTGTGGGTCATAGCATCAAGGTTCTTATGCTCAATGCAGGGAGAGTAAGCCACGATAACAGAGCAACCATCATAATCCTCGGCCTCGGAGAAAGCCTTCAAGGTCTGATCGTAATTGGCACCCATTGAAACACTGGCAACGTACACAGTGCCATAATCCATAGCCATTTCAGCCAAATTCTTCTTCTCGACTTCGTGACCCTTGGTCGCGAACTTGGCAACAGCACCGATGGGAGTAGCCTTGGACTTCTGACCACCAGTGTTAGCGTAGCACTCAGTATCCAAAACCAAGACGTTCAAGTCCTGGCCGGAAGCAATGACGTGATCGAGTCCACCATAACCGATATCATAACCCCAACCATCACCACCGATGATCCAGTTAGAGATCTTAGGAATCAAATCGGACACATCAAGAATCTCCTGAATAGCAGGATCCTTACTGGCTTCGGCCTTGAGAAGAGGCGGGAGAGACTTGGAAAGAGCGGCGCACACAGAAGGATTCCTGAAGTTCTCAACCCACTCATTCAACTGGGTGTACAACTCAGGCGAGAGCGGACTATCCTTTCCTTCGAGAAGAAGTTCCTGTACACGAGCCTTGAGCGCCTTACGACGGACAGAGGTGGTCACAGCCATACCCATACCATATTCTGCAGCGTCTTCGAAAAGACTGTTGGCCCAGGCGGGACCAGTCCCATCATGCCTCGCAGCGAAAGGAGTAGAACCGTAAGGAGCACCCCAAATACTGGAGCAACCCGTAGCATTAGCAATCATCATGCGGTCACCGAACATTTGAGTGAGAAGGCGAACATAGGGAGTTCACCACAGCCAGCACAAGCACCATGGAACTCGAGCAAAGGTTGGTAGAACTGACTGCCCTTGAGGGTGGTTTTATCAAACCTTGAAGATCGATCAGGGAGACTCACAGCATACTCCCAGTTTGGCTTTTCGATATCCTCGAAATCAGCCAAGTGCTCCATTCTTAGAGCATCATAGGGGCATGCGTTAACACAGGTCTCACAACCAGTGCAATCCAAGGGCGAGACCTGGATCCTGTAGTGAAGACCGGCAACCTCGGCACCACCCTTGGCTTTACGACTATCAAAGGTACTCGGCTTGGCATCATCCTCAGCTTGGGACAACAAGAAGGGTCTGATGCAAGCGTGAGGACACGACATAGAGCAAATATTGCATTGAGTGCACTTGTCCATATCAACGATGGGGATCATCAAGGCAACGCCACGCTTCTCGACCTTGGCGGTTCCAAGAGGAACCTTACCACCGACGAGTTCGTCGTTGGCAAAAGCACTAACGGGAATATCATCACCGCGTTGGAGAGCAACTGGAGCCTGGATATTCTCAGTGAAACTTGGTTTATTGATAGCACTCTTCTCCTTAGCCAAGCTACCAAGAGCGTCATGGTAGTTTTGCTCAAATCGGAGCATACTATCCGAAAGATTCTTCCAGTCAGCAGGAACCTTGATCTCAGTGATCGCATCAAGAGCCTCATCTATCATCTCGTAGTTCTTCTGGACAACAGCTTCTCCACGATGACCATAACTCTTCCTGATGGTATTCTTGTACAAAGCAATGCACTCCTTGAAGTCCATCACATTAGCGAGCTTGAAGAAGACAGCCTGCATAACAACATTAATCATGCGGCCCATACCACACTTCTCAGAAACTTTGAACGCATCGACGTTGAAAACCTTGGCATTCTTTTCAGCGAGTGCCTTACGAACACCAGCGGGTACATGTTCGTTCCACTCCTCAACCGTAGTGAAGGGCGAGTTCAAGCAGAAGGTACCATTGTCCTTAAGATGATCAGTCATACGATACATGTCTATGTAAGTCGTATTGTGACATCCGACGTAGTCGGCCTTGCTGACGGAATAGTATGACTTGAGAGGCTCGGGACCAAATCTCAAATGAGAAACTGTCAAGCCACCAGACTTCTGTGAGCTATAAGCAAAGTATGCTTGGACAAAGAGGTCAGTATTATCGCCGATGATCTTGGTAGCGTTCTTGTTAGCACCAACAGTACCATCTGAACCAAAGCCATAGATGAGGCACTCAACGGTCTTGGGATGAGACACGTTGATCTCATCATTGAGAGGCAGAGACCTGTGAGTCACATCATCCTCGATCCCCACGGAGAAGTGATCCTTGGGGTATTGAGCATAAAGATTGTCTGCCACAGCAGCAACACATTTGGGTGTGAACTCCTTTTGTCCGAGACCCCAACGGCCACCGATCACTTTGATGTTCGAACGGCCAGACTCTTGAATAGTACTGGCAACATCCAAATAGAGAGGCTCTCCGAGAGCACCAGGTTCCTTAGTCCTATCAAGGACAGCAATGCGCTTAACAGACTTGGGCAAGGTCTTGAGGAAGTCTTCAGCGGACCAGGGACGGTAAAGACGGGGCTTGAGCACACCAACCTTCTTGCCTTGCGCGTTGACGTAAGGTAGAGACTCCTCAACAACACTAGCGCCAGAACCCAAAATAACAATTGCTGCCTCAGCGTCCTTCGGGCCGGACCATTGGAAGAGATCATAGTGACGACCAGTAACAGCGCCAACACGGTCCATCTCCTCCTTCACAATTTTAGGAGTCTTATCGTAGAAAGCGTTGGAAGCCTCGAACTGTTGGAAATAAACATCGGGATTCTCGTTGGTACCGCGGACATAAGGGCGAGTAGGATTGAGGGCTCTTGCACGATGAGCATTTAGTGCCTTCATATCGATCATCCTTCGCATCTGATTGTAAGGTAAAGTATCGACCTTCTGAATGCAATGGGAGAGACGGAAACCATCAAAGAAACTGACGAAAGGAACTCTGGCTCTGAGAGTAGCCAAGTGAGATATCAGAGCCATATCATGGCACTCCTGGACAGTATCGGCGTCAATCATGGCGAAACCGGTCTGACGGACAGCCATGACATCCTGATGATCACCAAAAATGGATAAGGCCTGGCCAGAAACAGCACGTGCGGCCACATGCATAACACAGGGGAGGAGTTCACCAGCTATCTTGTACATATTAGGCACCATAAGGAGGAGACCTTGACTGGCCGTATAGGTAGTGGCCAAAGAACCGGCCGCCAAGGCACCGTGGAGGGCACCGGCAGCACCGGCTTCAGACTGCATCTGAGTTATCTTGGGGATATCACCGAACACATTCTTCACACCGAGCGCTGACCACTGCTCAGCAAGCTCAGCAGCAGGGGACGAGGGGGTAATAGGGTAAATGTAGGCGGTTTCCATCATAGCATAAGACACATGGCACACAGCAGTACAACCATCCATAGTCTGCCATTCACCACCACTAGGAGAAGCCTTACCGGCGAAATGTCGGGGTAAGGAGGCAGCAAGAGCGTTTCGCGACGCCCCAAGAGCACCCTTGGTGACGACACTCAAACACGGAGAAGTATGATTCAATGTCGAGAGCATACAACAAAAACTCAAAAAATAGAAAAATCGGTAAGCTGAAATGACACAAGCTCACTTTACTTCATAACTGTTTAAGTTGACTTCGACTGTAAATAAGACAACCAAGACGATCATGAGCCTAGCCAGAAGAAATTCCAAACGAAAAATCCTACGCTGAGCTCCACAGCTTCGTCACAAGCTCAAGATATCCATCTCTGCCTTCAAGTTTCACATCCCTGAAGCGCTAACCGGAAGGTATTATCGACCGCAACACTCTGCCAACCTCAAGGACCTGGATTTGAGCAGTTAATTGAAAATGGCGGATTGAGGAGTGCCAATTGGGTTCCACGTTGACAACTCTCGATTATGGTGAACACCACAA
>NW_003210394.1:0-1131 GCF_000006405.1 Perkinsus marinus ATCC 50983
TATACCTAATGATGATAAGTTGGTGCCTTTATTGATGAAGAAATATCATCAAGATAGAGCCCATGTTGGTATATCTGGTACACTGCAAGCCATGTTGAAGGTGGTTTGGTGGAAAGATATACGTAAGAATGTACGAGACTATGTGAGGTCCTGTCAAGTATGCCAGTTGGTACGTGGCCGCAAATGCCATCCTCAGGATCCTGGGTGGATTCACAGTGTCCCGCAGCCATGGCATTTAGTGGGAATTGATATAACTGGTCCGTACATTGAAAGTGAAGAAGGGTATAGGTATTTGCTTACAATGACATGCCTCTACTCACGGTATGTAGTGGCGGTTCCTTTGAAGCAGATTACAGCTGATAGTGTGTTGAAGGCATTGGTGGCTACGTTTAAGTGGCTGGGCACTCCCTATATTATATTAAGCGACAATGGTGCCCAATTTACTAGTCGTAAATTTGAGACCATGTGTCAGGAGTTCTCTATTGATCATAAGCTCACGCCGAGATATAGTCCCTTCTTGGGTGGAGCTTATGAACGTACCCATCAAACCCTCCACCGAGTTCTGATTAGTATGCTATTAGATGACTCTATCAGGATGAAGATGGATGGTGTAGCTGCCTTGAAGGAAGACTGGGTTGCGAAGTTGGATGATGCTCTCTACGTGATGAACTCGAGAAGTTTAGAGTCCGATGAGAACGGCAATTCGGTGTCTCCCTTTGAGCTAATGTTCGCTAGGCCGTTGCGCCAAAGCACCAATGCGGTATTGGAGAGATTCAATAACGAGAAGCCTTTTCGACTACTGCGGGGTGCGCAACCTTTGAAAGAAAAGGTGCACAAACCAACAGTAGAAGAAGCCTCTAGAGCCTCCAAGGAAAACCGAACACTGCTTACGAGCAGGTTCGAGAGAACTTGGGAGGATATGAGAGAGAAGTCTCGTCAAGAATTGATAAGAGCAGCGTCGAAGCTACCGGTCCAGAAGATTGTCGTTGGTGATTGGGTGTGGATAAGTAAACCCAAGCAACATAAGTTGGATATTCCTTGGCAAGGCCCCTATAAAGTTGAGCAAGTTCAAGGAGTATCTGTGGTTGTTAACGCCAAAGGCAAGAAGATGACAGATAGTGTGGCTCATGT
>NW_003210557.1:0-1117 GCF_000006405.1 Perkinsus marinus ATCC 50983
CGTTCCTCGCCACGACTGCTCATATGTATTCCCCCGCCAGCCTCCACTAGCAGACGACCAAAAGCACCCAGATGAGCCTTGAGTTTAAACCGATCAGTGAGTTTGGGAAAACGGATTTTACCAACAGCATCAGCAGTCAAAATACGCCCCTTCCGGACACGTCTACCAGCGTAATACGCCAAAGGGGGATCCGGCGCGTAAGAATATCGTCGATAGTCCGGTATAGGACCATGAGAAGATAAGGCCGAGGGCGATGATGATGATGATGATGACGGCGATGACGGTGATCCACCAGAGGCAACAACCGGGGGTAGTATCTTCACTCGACCATCCCGAGTTTTTTCAACACCGGATGGTAATCCTGCTAATGCCCCGGCAGTCAACGTCGGGACAGCAGCTCCACCAACAACCTCAGTATCAAGACCTCTAATAGACCCCTCTCGAGACCGAACCGATAGACATTCCGCAAGGTCGGCCTCCACCTTAGCCAATTCTCCTTCAATCACCAACAGCTCTTCTTCGTGAACCTTCTCTCGTCGTTCTAACTCAAGTACCGTAGGGTCTTCAGCGTTGTCAGGAACAGCTAAGATCACCTGGATGTCCTCTTTGATAGCCTGCAACTGAGACCGTAACCGACCTCTCTGTCGGCGAAGTCCACCCCTCTTAGTACGCAGTTCCTCACAACGGGCGACTAAGGGAGTAGGCACAGCAGACCCATCGTGGAGCGCCATGTTGAGGGTCGGTGCACCTTCCTTATCTCCCATTGAGGGAACGCCACAACTAGAGGACTTATAGGAAGAACTTATCTATCAATATAATCAATAGTAGGCTCACTTGGCGCTAGGCTAAGATATGCACTGCGACACGGAGCAATAGCCAAGGAGACAACTGGCACAGAAACAAACACAATACTTCGTTTTAGGATGCAATCATCCCTCTACACTGGAGAACTCTGGCCTACTAGAAACGCTCGACCTTTCCTATAACAGGAAGGTGAGTTATGCTTACTTGGATTGAACAGCGCGAAATGATCGGACAACCTCGGACAAAGTTGTCCGATCATCTATGTCTTTGCTCCATAGCAATATCGTGATTTTTGCGCCATCTTTGTTGTGGG
>NW_003207197.1:0-1095 GCF_000006405.1 Perkinsus marinus ATCC 50983
AGAGACAACGACGTCTCGGAAAAGGCACATCAGTCGAACACTTCTCCGAACGACTTTCTTGAAGAGATGGGAGAGACCATCCGCCTCAAACTGATTGATGTCGTTCTTCTACCGAAGGGAACGTATAGACAAGTCTTGGCCCTCCATCAATATGCTGCCACGGCGGGAGTCTTTGGTTGACGTAGACACGGTTAAACTGGAGCCACTAGTCTTATCACCTGTGCTCGCGTGTACCAGATTGTTACTCCACGTCACTGTAGACAGTGTAGACACCATTGCGTTTGTGTGCGAGTTATAAGTTCCCCTAGGAACCATCGTTACACCCTTCAAGTGTATTCGAGTTTATATTGATCTACCGTACCAGGGTAAAGTTTGAGAGTTCATCACTGGGACTTTTTGGTTAGCGTTGTACTCTTATGTCCCCTGCTCTATTCGTGGGAATCTTGCTACTGGGGGTGAGCATGAGTGGGAAGGTGTTGTGTCCCTTCAGCAAGGGCAATCAGGAGTTCGGATACATACAAGTTAGCGAGGAGAACAAGTGAAGCCCTCGACATGAAGTTCACACAATGAATCATGTTGGCCGTGCTGCCTCTGCTCAGGTATTATTATGCGGCTCTCGAAGCTGAGAGTGATCCGAAAACTGCTCCTACCTTTTTGTTCTTCCCCGGGGGTTTCGGCTCGAGCGGTGTGGCTTATGCTCTTTCCCGTGGGCCCTGTATTCTCCTACCAGGATCCAACAAGCCTGGACTGAATCTGTCCGAGGAGAACGTTTATATTGCATCTGATACTCGTTCTAGGTACTCGTGGAGTCGGAAGGCTAACAGTATTTGGATCGATGCTCCCGGACCTACTGGCTTCAGCCTCGGTCCCATTGAAAAAGACCTGGGAGCATTCGTGGAGAACATGTAAGCTGCTCTCAGTTGTGAACGTCCTGAGGAGTCCCTCACTTGAGGAGACACCATCGATCTGAAGTCACCATAAACGTCTATGATGTCTTTCCGCGCAGAAAGAGTCGTGAAGCAGTTTTTCACGATCATCCGAACTTCACACGAGGTGCACATAGTCGCGAGTCCTCGGCTGGTATGTTTCCTCACC
>NW_003215296.1:0-1322 GCF_000006405.1 Perkinsus marinus ATCC 50983
AGAGTGCGAACGATGTCATTACTTCGCGACGTTCTTGTCAAAGCGTTGGGCTACGTACGCAAGGATGCGAGTCAGCTAAATATCATCGCCCTAGCAGAGGTACTCCGCGATGCTGTGAGGCACTCCCCTAGCAACATGAACAGGGCGGCGATTCTCATCGGGAGAGATGAGATCCTCTGCGCCTTCCAGACAGCGTGTCCGAGTGGTGAAGGAGATGGCCTTGAAATCCACTAGGCTATGCCTGCGCAGGTTCGAATCCTGCCGCTGAAGTATGTCTGATGGCGTTTGGGTTTCCAAGACATCTGAGCAGCCTCGCCTTCGAATCCTCATAGCGGCTCCGATGGACATTATGAACGAGTAGGATGCGAACGAACTGATGCGCATGACATTTGAGGAACATTGATGAGAATTGATGTATATCCTAAAAAATGTATCTACCTCTAGACTCTTATCCTATATAAGCCCTACCATTTCAGCGAATTCGCTGTCGTTGCAGCCATCATTTGGGAACAGACCTCTTACGAAGAGTGCGAACGATACCATTACTACGCCGACGTTCTTGTCAAAGCGCTGGGCTACGTATGCAAGAATGCGAGTCAGCTGAATATCATCATCCTTGCTGAGGTGCTCCGCGATGCTGTGAGCCACTCCCTAGCAACATGAACAGGGTGGCGATTCTCATGAGCAGAGATGAGATCCTCTGCGTCTTCCAGACAGCGTGTCTGAGTGGTTGAGGAGGTGGACTCGAAATCCACTAGGCTATGCCTGCGCAGGTTCGAATCCTGCCGCTATCGTATGTCTGATGGCGTTTGGGTTTTCAAGACATCTGAGCAGCCTCGCCTTCGAATCCTTATAGCGATTCTGATGAACATTAGGAATAAGTAGGTTGCGAACTAACCAAAGCGCATGACATTTGAGGAACATTGATGAGAATTGATGTATATCCCAAAAAAATGTATCTACCTCTAGACTCTTATCCTATATAAGCCCTACCATTTCAGCGGATTCGCTGTCGTTGCAGCCGTCATTTGGGAAGAGACCTCATATGAAGAGTGCGAACGATGTCATTACTTCACCGACGTTCTTGTCAAAGCGTTGGGTTACGTACGCAAGAATGCGAGTCAGCTAAATATCATCGCCCTTGCAGAGGTACTCCGTGATGCTGTGAGGCACTCCCCTAGCAACATGAACAGGGCAGCGATTCTCATCGGGAGAGATGAGATCTTTCGACACTTTTAGACAGCGTGTCCGAGTGGTTAAGGAGATGGACTTGAAATCCATTAGGCTCTGCCTGCGAAGGTTGAATCCTGCCGCTGTCGTAT
>NW_003206113.1:0-1052 GCF_000006405.1 Perkinsus marinus ATCC 50983
AAAGGAGCCATATAAATCAAAAGGCCTCCAAATTTTCGCAGACGTTGTGCCTACCAAAGTACTCAGATATCCAACTCCTCATCCAAACACTCTTGAAAAAGGGTTATGATCAAGGGAAACCCTTGAAAGCTTTTACTCTTGATGTAAAAAGTGCATTCAGGGTCGTAGGTATCAGCCCGAAAGAGGCTCCTAACCTCAATATTCGGTGTGGAAACAAGATTTTCAGACACCTACGCCTAGCCTTTGGTCACCGTAACTCGCCATATTGTTTTTCCCGAGTTGCGGGTGCTGTACACCGAGCTATAGTCTCGTTGCTTCATACCTGGTCTTTAGAATCTTGCTTGGACTTAACTAGTGGCCTTCTGTATGTTGATGATATGTTGTATGTAGGAGCAGAACAAACTATTCTGCTATCCATGGCCTTGACCATCCTGATCTGGAATATCTGCGGCCTCACTCTGGCCTACGAGAAGATTAGCGTTGGCGAGGTTACCAAATTTTTGGGCTTCCAAGTAACATTTGCATCTGATAAGCCCCAAGCTGCCATCACAGCCCCTTACTCAAAAATCACTGAGCTTCTGAGACTCACCCATCAGATTCTGTCCAAAGGACGAATAACACCTAAGCGGCTGTCAAGGCTTACGGGGAAACTGGTTTGGGCCTTACAATGCTATCCTTTGCTCAAGCCGTATCTTGGATCGTGTTTTCAATGTATTGCTATGCTGGAACGCAAAGCCTTGGCGTGTGCCAGGCTCCCCTGCATACTTCGAGAGGATCTCAGGTTTATCGAGAAGTTTTTCCGGGCCACCACCCCCGAAAGTCTCTATTTCGAAATGCCAGCTGAACCTAGTTATCCAGAGTCTGTGAGACTGGTTGGTTGCGACGCCTCCTTGCATTCGTTAGCAGGATTCGTCTACTGTTGTCGAACTTGGCGCTATTGGAGCTTCGAGGTGGCGAAGCTACCTAGCAAGCTCAAGAAGAACTTAATCAAGGCTAAGTCCAACTCTAGTCATGCAGACATCTGTGTGCTGGAGCTATTAGCATGTCTGGCA
>NW_003214021.1:0-1027 GCF_000006405.1 Perkinsus marinus ATCC 50983
CATGGCCTACATCAACTTTTATACCCACCTGCAAGTCAATTTCGCCCATGTGCGAATTGATGTGCAGCTTTCGCGAGCATCTTTGACCAAACGTGCACATCGATTTCGCGCATCCCCCTCCACCCCTTGGACAATGTTATAAACTATGTTCACTCGTCTCTCTATTGAACTACTGGGCTGTGATGTGGGCTAGCATTGGGTGCTTCACAATACAAGTGAAAAGTGGAACAATGTCCAAGGAGGTGGGGAGGGGGGAACTAGCAAAATGTGCGACTTTTGCAAAAAGCCAGCAGCACCCTAAGGACTTCCCGGGCGGTCCCCCACCCCAGTACTATCCGGGCCTTGCGCCGCTTAACTTCGGAGTTCGGATGGGATCCGGTGTATTCGACGCAGTATGGCCGCTGGCGATCATAAAGTCGACCAAAAAGCCAAGTTACCCCCAACCGCGCACACCCAAATTTGGACAAGTCGAGGATTTTCAACCCATAAGGTGTAATCCTCCATCCAACTTCAAACCCTCACCAGGACACTATACCGCGATCCAGCTCTACCGTGCCCCACACCAGAGCTCTCAGAAGCTCTTGAGTGTGGAGTAATCCGCCTTTTTAAATCGAGTCCGTAGATGGAAATAGAATAGGAGGAGACAAATCGGCGCAACACGGGATGAATCTCAGTGGATCGTAAGACTAAGCCTACTCTCAACACTTACAATACCCGGATGCAATTAAGTCGTCTTCAAAGGATTTATCGAGCCCAATACTTGCAATTGCTATGATCACCATACACTCTGACCACAAGTCAATGCAGCCAGAGGTATAGCAGCTTGAATTTTGGTCAGGCCGAAGCCTGACCTAGCCTTTTTCTTGTAGCATTGAGCACGGTGTACAACACTGCTTATCCAGCATGGATCCGGCTTAGAGGCGTTCAGCCGTAATCCAGCAGATGGTAGCTTCGCCGTACTGTCTTTTCAGACACGGCATTACCAGTATCTGGACGAGTGTTCCTCTCGTACTACTTCGACTACTGT
>NW_003209133.1:0-1411 GCF_000006405.1 Perkinsus marinus ATCC 50983
GTTTCATCACCAGAAACGGCTGTCAGACCAGCCGAGATAGTAACTTCGTCAACACAACCAGCACGATGCTCGTATTCAAGACCATTACCGTCAGTGTCTCCTTACGTGGTTCAGAGCTGGCAGGGTGTCAACGTAAATCTCCTCTCACCTTGGAGTCGATCGGTGCATACTGCATGGCCGACAGGCGACTTCTTGCGTCATAGTTAATGAAGTTGTCGAAGCGAATTTCTTCGTGCCGAACCGATTTGTGTTACGAGTCTGTGCGTGGTGCTCCCATTGGTAGACTTTGTGACGCGCCAATATTCATAGCATTGCGTGATTCAATGGACCTTATGAGCAGACTCATGAAAGCGCTTCGATAAGTGTACATCCTTGAATTCGTCTCTTCAACGATCTGAGCCATTTTTGGAATGAAACTCCGAGATGCACGATGGCTGTCGCAGGATCTGAGAAGCGGTCAGATTGTTTGTTTATTAATCTCTATGTCTGAGTCGTGTCACTCGGGAAGGGCAAAGACAGCATACATGGGTGAAGGTATGAAACGTTGCGCCGAATCATCACAACCCGAAATTGAACGCAATCTGCATCCAACTCTTGGGGTTTTGAGAGAAAAATAAACTCAAGTCATGCGTTTTCCAGGACTTTGATCACCTCCAAAGCGGGCATCGGGGCATTACGCTCGAGAAGGTCATGAACTGTTAAGGGTTGGTGCGTAGACACTCAGCTATCACGCAGTATGGGCTGCCACAAGTCGCCGAAGGCTGCTTTATGTAAATAAATGAGTTTTATAATAAATCTTTTTGAAGGAACACCGGTAAAAAACAGTGTTTCGTCTCACGATATTGTACAAATCACCATCAGTGATACCAGACATTGTCTAGCAATATCTGTGCATGACTGAGAGGGAAGCATGCCAGAAAGAGGTACTCATGAATCAAGGGACGTAGCTGTCGTGCACTGAACAACGCTGGCACAAGTTCAGCTGCACATCGAGATGCATATGCTACTAATCTGTCCTCTCACACGGGATGAAGTGACCCGAGAATCATTCTTTCACTAGTGGAGTCATTGGCCGAGATGGCCCTTGCATTGTATGCACTACAAACTCCATACAAGTCAAATGACTATTCTTCACCTTGTAGCGCCAACATCACTATTATTAGGTCCGCGCATAGTGAAAGCATTGCTAGCATTCACGACGTAGATAATACTTCACCGAGAGACAGTCCACGAACAATAAACTTCAAACTCCACTCCATCGAATCGGATTCTATCTGTATTTGGCTAACTGCGGGGCCTGCTTCATCGGTTACCGGAAACCACAATATTTACCAATTGTTTCTGCGTGCTGTCATTGAGGACCAGTTGTTTCCTGCAAGATGCTCGAAAAAACCACAATGGCGTGAGTTCG
>NW_003212567.1:0-1427 GCF_000006405.1 Perkinsus marinus ATCC 50983
GTCGCCGCTCGAGTATCCGGAACGCCCACCCTCTATGGGCCCGTCTCGAGGCTTCCAACGACTCGTATAAGAAAAACAAAGGTACCTTGCCAGCTTTAGAAATAATGCCTAGTAGCCAGGCTATACCAATGCGACCAGCTGAAATGCATTAAGGTATCCTATTTTGTTTGGGAATATTGCCGGCCTACTTCCCGTTCCGGAATGTTCTGCACCATCACCCTCATTGCACTGAGCACTCTCGATCTGCTGCATTAAAGCGTTGTGGACATCGACGTCACATTCGGTAGGCGCTGGATCTTCCAATAGGAACTATGGTGAAAGATCGCTTCATTAGGAGCCGCCTCAAGAGATGTGACGATAGTAAGAGCCCTAGGATAGGGTCTACCTCATCAGCCGGTCGTCTCCACCCAGCAGCAGCATATCCAACAGGTCTATGCGCGCCCTCAATAAGGATTCTCCTCCGATGCTGAGCCTAACACCCTGCTCACAGAGATGGGGAGCTCTACTACCTCTGTATGATGGCGAGTATCAGCTGTACAATCAATGTCCAACATACCATCTATTATAACCTTCCTACGTGGCTGATCCTCAGCTCCTTTATTGTACTCGAGACTATCGTATCTATTCATGAGGCCATCCGTGATCTACTGCCTAAAGCCGTATTACACTGTTATGGAGGGAGTAGTGGGGTTTAGGAGACGATGGGCATGGTGGGCCGCCGAGAGATGAACTCCTCGCCTCCCGACCGGCATCACTGAACGACGCCCCATTTCGTTACACTATGACTTGAAACTCAACACTCTCTTTTGTGATGGTGACACAGCAAGATCGATTCCCAGCATGATCAGGTTCAACCAAAGATGTTCGTAGCGAGTGAAGTGAACAACGAAATGACATTTTGAAATTTTCACTCCGTTCGCCACTAGGGAGCCGCACAGGTTAAATAAAGCCCCAGTTCGTTGCTATGTTTTCAACTCCGCTATTTCCACAGCTCCAGAAAAAAAGGAACGACTTGCATATGAGATAAGAGTCCTTGGGTATTTGCAGACAATCGCGATGCCGGTTGAACGTCTCATTCTTAACTTCGCTAAAGTTTGTTTCTTGCCGTCACACGGCGATAACATTCCCGACTGAACTTACATTCAACTCCGCAGCAAGATCCAAGTATTCGACAAAACGATACTACTGTAGTCAGTCATAACCGCGACCTCGAGCAGTGAAGATGATGTTAATCACATGAACAACAAGTTGATGCGATGAGGCTTTAACCTACTGGTATACGCCTACTCAAACCTTAGTGAAAGCAGACAATTCGGTGTTGTGAGGTGAATGGATGAACTGGTAAGCATGAGATAGAAATCTCGCTTCTCACCACGGCCCCAGGATTTTTTTCGCAACGCAACGAACCTTCCCAAAAATTTTAGAGG
>NW_003202036.1:0-4767 GCF_000006405.1 Perkinsus marinus ATCC 50983
TTTTGACGGCATGGGAACAATGATATGTATTTACAAACCCAACTATAATCTTCACCAAATTGGAAACATGTATATGTGTTCTTAACATGTACGTTCACTCAAAGCACTCGTTGTCTCGCATTTCGAGTATATGCCTCAAATTTTCGTCTCAATGCCGGTCCTCGAGACATGGGAACTGTAGAGATGAACGCTTCCTGAGAGCACACTCGATCATCATCCAGTCTGGATGGAGCATGCGCGGCACGCGACTACCAGGAACAATGCAATCGAATTATCGACGTCCGCCTCAGTCACAGTATCCCGTAATTCCATTTTGGCATTCGCTTTAGCCATCTCGGTAATCGAAGACACACACCGGAGCTGGGATTAAAGGTTACACTGTTTTAAGACTCAACAAAGAATGTTATTCTTCTTACGCAGCATTCTTCACCACAACGGTTGCTCGCCCGTATATCGGCGGAAAACCTGGTGATTTTATCATATTTATCATCCTTGTCCAAAACAGGTTCAACATGTTCCCTAAAAACGAGTCTCACCATAGCCTAGACTTCGTCTTCCATAGAGCGGCTCTAACGGCTCTAATAGAGCCGTCCCCCAGAATTCAGGCCTCACCTCGCATAGGAAATATATTTCCATAGAAGAGTTTGGTCGATCCGTTCAAAATCAGCCTGATCCTGTTGGTTATTCATAACTCGGTTATCCTCACTCGAGATCCGAAGCCTGTGATTTTTAAGCACAAACTTCGCCAGCTTTGTGTCCCTCTCTCTATCGGACACATCACGCATGACACACAGAAGATCAAATTGAGAAATGAGAGGCTTCCCTAAGGTGGTGTTTTCGGCGAAAGATAGCTCAGGATCGTATTGACCTAACATAACAGGCGTTGTTGGTACCTGCATTGAATCACCTACCAAAAACTGGGTTGGCCGCCGCGATGACAGTCGTTTCAGCTCGGAGTTGTGTTATTATTGTCGCCTCCGAGATTGAAACGCGTTGCTGCTCCATGACCTCATGAAGCGCACTTCGATCATTCTCATCCATTTTATCGAGATCATCGATAAGACAAATCCCCCTGTGGGCGAGTACCTAACCGAAACGCATAGTCCGTTCACTTCGGCTATTGGTCGTGATGCATATACTAGCTGTACATACCAGAGCTCCCGCCTCGAGCAAATATTGATTCGTTGTTGAATCCCTCTTCACACATGCTGTCAAACAAACGACATTGGTCTTTCCGCTAATTGTGTATCTATCCTCGAAATGGTAACTTCAGTGAACGCGCATGGATGTCGTACGTTGACCGAGCGGTAAACTTATTGACGTACTTCAGAAGTTGAGACTTCCCAAGACCCTGTTCGGAAAGATCACGCTTTATTCACAAATCACTGACTCACCGGATCTCCGACAATGAGAACCTAATGAAGATGAGTCGATCACTTCAAATAATGAGACTAAATGCTCTAATCGTGCGCTAGTATGCTCACATGAATATCACCGCAATAAGTATCCTCTTTCGTCCCGCCAAACAATGCCATAGCGATTGCGGCCTTAGCTAGCTCCGCCCCTACAGCAATGCGATAGGAAAATCAGTGTATCACACCATGCACAGTGATACCATATATAGAAGGGGCCAGTGAAGCGATAATTCGCTCCCGTATATGTGGGTCTCTCGATAACTCGCGAATCCTAAAAAAACGCTGTAAGCAAAGTTTGGTTAACAAACTAGGCTAGTTTAACTAGCAAACCGAAACATTTAACCCACTTTTCTTCGTCTCCAGGAGAAATGGAGTCGATGCCGTGCCATCCACTTCGCACAGTGATAGAATTGGCCTCAATAAAACCGTTCATCATTGCCAAAGCTGTGAAGGACTCCAAATCCTCGAACCTCGAGGCATTATCGTTATGTTACCATCAGGGGTGACATATCCTACTCCGCGACATCAACTCGATATACCCCCGTTATGCAACACTCGTACCCAACCGCTGTGACTCGATTGGCGAGATGGCCCGTCAGTCTCACTTCAACGCTTTTGGGTGGATAACCGGGTTGTACGGAACCTGGATCCTCTTGTAGAGTGATAGTCTGTGATACATCAATGAGTTCATGCTAGAACGTATCAATATATTATTACTTGGCAATCTTCATACACACTCGCAGCACGGTCAATATCGAAATAGTCGGTGTAGCTGCTCTCGTTACATCTCCTAGGACATGATGCTTCTGATAATTCCCCCTCCCCTGAATAACACCATATAAGACAACGTTACGCGAATTTAACTTACAAGAGAATACGTCATCACATGCAGTACATCTGATGCTATATATCTTGATATTACGCTGAATCTCCGATCGATGGGAAACGACACCTGACGAAATCAAATTGGACACGTGGATACTTGACGTCGTATCATCACCGGTCACACTGATGAAATTGTACAGGTGAAAATCACGCAAATCTCTTACTAACAATGTCGTTGTAAGATCTCTGAATTCGACTCGGATAGTCTTATCACGAAATCTGTCATGGATAATTCGAAGGTGCTTCATCGAACATTACATACAATTCTGGGAACCATTTCCTGGCTTGCACGGTGGCAGCTTTGTCAAACTTATCCATCGTCTCCAATGGGTGATTTATCAGGCACTCTGCAACATCGGGATACCTAATATACACCCCGATATGACGCAGACGAAAAGGTGTACCCCAATTACCTTTCGAGAAGCTGATCTTTGAAGTTCACAACTATCGAATAACTTGACTCGTCTTTCGTTGCAATGGATTGAATCTATATATTTCGTGACAATATATAGACGTGAACATACTAATCCCACTTGATCCAAGAAGCACTGTTGGTGTAGAAATTCTCTGATATCATCAAACGATTGTGTCTCTAACTCAAAGTCCCTGACACATGACCAGTGCTCAATCGCTGGAAAATCCCGATAGTAACTACGGCGTAGTTTACTCACCTAGATTTATTCTGGTCACCGATGAGTATGTTCCTGTCGATGTTTTCGCCGTCTGGTTTAATGACTTCATCACTAAGCTGAGAATGATCCTGAAACAGCCCATCATCAGACGCATCGAACTAAATTCCGAACCCGTGTACGTCATGCATGACGCGGCATGTACACTCATCCATCACGTCATGTATGCTTCCATCCTGGGATGCATCCACAGATTCGCTATGAGAATCATCCACTTCATCATCTTTGGGAAAGTAACGTTGGTCCCACGGCATAGAAAAAAAAAGAAATCAAATGAGCATAATAATTGACTCATTCAGAAGTTCTGAATGATTCTGAGAACCGGTAACTACGATCCCCAATGCATGTGAAAAATATGATACCACTATTATTACACTGAGGTCAGACCTGACATGAATGAAACGATTTCGGCTATTACTATTCCTTCCTCCGTGGTGTAAGCCCCAATTACCAACAACCTAACTCCCGCCGACACCTAAAACATTCGTACAGACTCCAGTTCCACTTATCATTGTTTAAACATACTTTATCGGTTAAGTAACCAGTACAGCATACACATATGCTCCTCGGGCTCTCGCCCGGTAAAACGTCCTCTGGTAGCTCTCGTAATTTCAAGGACTGTGTATTCAATGTTTTGCATTCCTCCGGTATAATGACGTACCTGATCGTCCTCCAAAGTAATATAAGCTGGCTGGAATGGCTCACGGGTCGGGAGGACTTTTACGATCGGCACCTGGGTTGCAGCACCTGATCGAATGCCAATTCATGGCAAACTCGACGCCATCATAAGTTAGTGCGATGGATAGTATCATATGTCGTGCACTGGCTTAACAGATGCACCGCAAGGAGAATGGTGAGCTCCCTGTGCCAGGATTGCCGTCTCACGTTGCTGTTAATTTACCCCAGGTTCTGCTCCGGCTGTGTCTGAGTGGATAGGAATTCTGCATGATGTGCTCGATCGTATCACCTGTCTACAACGCATCCGAGTTGGATAGTACGAAAGAAATGCGGCACCACTCGACCGTCAGAACGCACGCAGGATCGGACACCTTTCAGTGACGTCGTATACATCATCCGAATGCAATATTCAACTCCGAAGACACCCTCGTCTCATCTCACCTCGTCTGACACCTCTAGCTCGACGGGCTTCCTTGTCACAAGGCTTCCTTCTCACCACAGTGGTGATCTCCGTTATGAATGATCCCCCACGTTTAGAGGGGAGGGGTATAGCTGACGACGGCTAAATATCTCATACAGACGACTCAACAAGGCTTGTATGAACTCACGCCGAGGAGAAATATGAAGGCCAGTGCTCATCAGAATTGCCATCAATAGTAGGAGGAGTTATACTCGTGAGGCGAATTACTGTCCCTTGTGAACGGCGCATGCACACAAGTTCCTATTGAAGGAGTAACTCAATAATAGCAACAGGAAAGACCATTTGAATGCTCAGAAGTTCGGATACTTTCTCCCTGTTCTGTCTTTGAAGGGCCTCCGGGTACAGCGCCGAAGCTCCTTTCATCTGATGCGACACACCCAATTGTAACCTGTACATTCATTCTGAATAGATTTGGCTTAGAACCGATTTAAACTTCATCAGCACCGAGGAATATCCTAATGGCATTCGCCAAAATTATTCTGTTTGAGCGAACCCGTCGGTTATTCCGTTTTATTTTCAACTCATAAGTAACAACAATGTCCGGCTACCTCGTTAAGGCGCGGCATTCGTCTGTGTTTGTTTCATGATGAAACTTCCATCAGGGAAGCTGACTGTATGA
>NW_003202338.1:0-950 GCF_000006405.1 Perkinsus marinus ATCC 50983
TAGCTGGTTCGCCTCCTTAGCAGTTGCTCCGGGCCCAGGAATTCAAATACAACATTATACAGAAGTATTAGCGTGTATTTGTTCCTATAGCCTCATAAATTGATGTGTCCTGTGGTACTTTTCGGAGAACTGCCAGGATTGTTCTGCAACGAGGTTCCTACACTTCTTCCTACGCTCGCTACTCAAAAGCTCTGCTAATGGAAATCCCATGTTTAACTAGTGTCTATCGGCGCTCTCTAAATCCTTATCGGAGTCGTACCACTACACATTTGGATCAGCATACATGATCTTTGTGTTGGCGTTCCTATCAAGAGGGTCGTTTAATATGACCTTCGCCAGATCATAATAATATTGTGTCGGTGGAGGTATCACTTCGAACATAATGATCGTGCCGTCACGGCACGATCATTACACACGGCACTGCCGTGTGTAAGTTCTTGAAATGGGATCTTGATGAGATTCTTGCCGCCTAGTATGACTCGCGATGCTGATCATCAGGCAGATCTCGGATCTGTAATCATGGGACAGAGCTGGTGCCCTGAAACATTACTGTTGGTACCTCGTAGAAGATATGTTCAGCCTTGCGTTCAACGGTAAATGGGCCTATAACCTGTATGACTGTAATCAGTATGGCCGCCGGTTTTCTCAAATGCCGCGACTCGAAAGACCTGATCGCCCCCGCCGTAGTGGTATATCCCCCATGCGCTACGGCGATCTTGAAATAGCAGGGTCTAACTAATCTTACAGGGCTCGCCTGGTTTAACAATTACTGCTTGGATCAGCCGTGTCACGCGTTAAGCAGGACGTTCAACGTCCTGCTCAACGCGTCGCAACGTCCGACGTTGCGACTACGTATTTCTACAGCTTCAAAACTGGAACCCTCAGTTTCAGAACGCCGCAGACTTTGAAACAAAGTTTTACGAAAAACACCCGAGCTCTTGTGCCGGTTC
>NW_003211915.1:0-1362 GCF_000006405.1 Perkinsus marinus ATCC 50983
TTATTCTAAGCAGCGCGGTGTGCTTGGGATTACAAGTAACTACCTGTAATCGATTAGACCTCCTTCCAGGCGTGGGGGGACTCAACCCAACCGACTTGGCCTTGGCCCTGGCCCTCGCCTTCGACTTCGGCCGTGATTTCGGTTGAATAGCAGCCTTAAACGCGGCTTGAGACTTGGGCTCCGCGAGTATTAGTATTGAACACATATAATGCGACAGGATAACCGGCTCGTCAGGAAGGACGCAAACAAATAACGGAACCTCACCTCGAGACGCGTAGCAGAATGTCTCGGAAAAAGATGGGAAAGAACACATCACTATACTATTGGGTGATATGGGACTCATACAATAGAGAATACGGTATGAAAAAGATAGCGAAAACCATACTAGGGATTCCATAGTGTTACATCAAAACGAGGGATGCATATGAGCAGCATAGAGGTGGCACGATGATGCCTCGCATCATACGCGAGCACTTGTTTCGACACCCCGCACATGAAGCACCTTCAACGACTCCTAGCACAAGGAGAGCTATTAATGGTGGAGCGGAACGTTACGGAGTACTCCTGTTGAGAGAGGATATTACATGGACCTATAGAATAGGATCTTGAACTACATAGAACCATTCTATAGTATAGAATATCTAGTAACCGAGAACCGTAGTACGGTTACCGTACATAGTCGCAATGATAGTGACAAGAACACTCACGGTCAATAGTGACTATACGTTACCTGGTTCGTTGCCGGTTCGTTCGATGTGAGCAAAACCTCTCAGTCCCCAAGATTCCCCCAGGAGTTGAGAATCTTCCAATACCTAGCATATAGATAAATGAACACCGAGTGCTACTTTGATATTTTAAACTCACCGAATCCCCTTCGAGGAAGTGTTGTAACCCACGATAGTTACCGTATGACTTACGGGAGCGACTCCACAGCTCTTGACTACGAAGTTGAACGAAGACGTTCTTCGCTTCTAGGCGCGCGTGCTCCCACCTGTGATAATCCCTCCCGTGTAATGTCTGAATGGCGGGGCCTCAGCGTACAATCTAACCGTCACGGGCCCGGTAGCCACAGCTTGCATCATTAGAGCCTCGTTGGCTGCCGGTACAATCGGGATTGAAGCAATATCACCACTCTAATCATAACCAGCACTGAGCTGTGTCGTTGAGGCACACCCACCTTGAGACACTGCTCCTTCGGATCATTAGTGATGGACGTCTTACACCTGCCGGCCTTAGCCTTATAGGGATAGCTTCTGTCCCGCACAATGCCATCGTCAAACGCATACAGATATGACCCCGAGGCTGTGCCTCTTACGCAGCCACTGATAGAGAGCTCAGTCATAGAATGCTAATTCGACTCGT
>NW_003211599.1:0-1205 GCF_000006405.1 Perkinsus marinus ATCC 50983
ATGGCCTCAGGAGGTGCTTCCTAGCGTGGAAAACAAGAGTGCCGTTCGAGGAGAGTTCCGATGTCCCCGTTGACCCCGAATCCGCCCGCCGATGGCTCTATGATGTCCAGAGGGGGGATGAGGAGTGTGGTAAGGTTCGCTCTCTCATTGATCGTAAGCTGTCTCGTTTTTGGATTGACGATTGTGGTCTTATGCGATTGAAAGACGGCTATGTGATTCCTAGAAAATATGCTCCTGATATCGCTCGGAAGTATCATTACTTCTACGGTCACTCGGACAGCAAGCAGACTACTGCATGCATCTCCAAGCACTTTTATATATTTGGGTTGGCCAAGGCTGTCCAGAAGGTCATTAGCCGGTGTATTTGCCAGTATACCCGTGCCAGGAGGGGGACCGACAGGCCTGTCGCAACTTCCCTTGGTGGTGCTATGGTTCCGATGGACTGTGTCTTCATCGACGTCGTTGGTCCCCTACCCTTGTCAGCCAAGCATCCCTACCGGTTTGTATTAAGCTGTATGGATGCAGCTAGTCGACATATCTGGTTTTTTGCTATTAGCTCCAGTACTTCTCAGTCTCTCATCGATACCCTCGAGAGTAGACTAATCTATCCCTATGGTTGCATGCGTAGCTTGCGTATGGATAATGCTCCATCATTCAGGTCAACAACCTTCCGTGGATGGTGCTATTCTAGGGGTATCGTCCCAACCTATGTACCGTCATTTGCTCCCCATCGCAATTCTCTGTTGGAACGACAGCATGGTGTCTTGAAGAAGGTGCTCAAGGTTCTGTGTGCTGGCGACACTGACCTGTGGCCCCAATTCCTACCTGTTGCGATGGCTCGATGCAATTCTCGGTGCTTGGGTGACACCTCTACTACCCCTTTTGAATTGTTCTACGGTCGCCCTTGTTGCTCTCCGTGGAGCGATAGGTTCTGTGACCTCCGCTCGGGTATCTCTGATGACTCCGTCAAGTTCGAGGCTGACCGGCGTTTGAGGCGAAGGAATGCCCAACTCAAAGATATCATCGCTCTTCTAGACAAGGCCGAAGCTGATAGCTTCCTCCGAACCCCTACTACCAACCCCATTAACAATCGTCGTCAGTTCAAGAAAGGTGATTTTGTACTCAGATGGCGCGAGGCGGCTCACTCCCTTGACTCCTCTTGGTATGGTCCTTTCACCGTCGATGAAGTGCTGGGCAATTACACT
>NW_003201768.1:0-1201 GCF_000006405.1 Perkinsus marinus ATCC 50983
TTGATGACCCCGAGTTCCTCCATCTCCCGAAGCTGAGCCTCAATATCTTCCCGCCACTTATGGGGTACGGGCCGGACTCGCTCCACCACCGGGGTGTCGTCATGGGTATTCACCCGGTGCTGTACCTTATCGCATTGTCCGGGCCGAAGGGAAAATAGCTGACCAAACTTTTCGCAGAGTGCCTGGAAAGGCCTGAGCTCGGGCCTTCCTCTATCAATCTCAGGGAGCTGTCTCTCCTCGGCACGGAAGTCTGGAATGGCAAAACGCATTGCACCCGCAATATCGTCGTCGTCGAGCTCGTTCATATCACAACCAGGAGGAGGCCACTTATCTGGGGCGGTCAGAATAGCACCCGTTGGCAGCTGAGTTGGAGCAAACGACCGAATCTGTCCTCCACCAGGGACCTTCAGCCCTTGTTGAGCCAATTCCTCATCGGTGAGGGGCTGTACCTGGGGTTGGGCGGCCATAGCATAGACGGATCGGACGGGGTCATTCAAAATAGTTTGAAAATCATCCAGTAACCTATCCCACTCATCCCGAGTGGGCCGTCCCTCTATATGCCTAGCGATTCCAAAATCTGGCTGCCCCTCCTCTCGAGGTGCGCAAGCCGAATCGCTTTCTATCTCAGTCTGACAGGCCACATCACATCTTCCCCATCTGGCAAACCCCAAGGCTGCCGAACTATTTACGCTTTCCCCACCAACACACTCGAGGAGCTCTCGCCCCCAGTTAATTAACTCCCGACGTCTTTCTGTCTGAGTAGAGACGGTTGCCCTCTGCCTCGGCGACAGGCTGCCCTGACCGGAATCCTCATTCGGGTCACGAGCCGCCCTCCCCATCAGACTCCTCCCCTGCCGGGATGTCGTCTGGGTCCCGCCATACGGCACGGCAAAGCTATCTCCCACTCGAACAGTATCCATCTCCCATCTCAGCGCATTGGCTGAGCCCAAGTCGAACGCATATGGAGCAGCCGGTCCCGCGTTTCGGGCCGTACTACTCCTCAACTCTACCGGGTTCTGCTCATAGAGCACGTTGAACCCAAAATGTCGTAAAAAGTCATGGCCCAAAATAATCGGAAAGGCCAACGAATCGCAAACGTACACAGACATGGTACATCGGAGTCCCTTGGGAGAATCCTGGCGACGGGCCAAATAAGAGGCTGTCGCCGCCTCCGCAGACTCATACACAAAGAAATCAAGAT
>NW_003209239.1:0-1299 GCF_000006405.1 Perkinsus marinus ATCC 50983
GGCAAACTACTACTACTCCTGTTACAAGCAGTGCAACTGGTCTAGTCAATGGAGGACTTGCTGTGTTTGGCTCTATCCTTGCTGCCCAAGTCCTCTGAATGTTTGTCAACGTTTGCTGTTCGCTGTGGTTATGAGACCAAGCTCTAGGTTGCTATTATGTGCACCCCCCTCTCGTGGGGTGCTGATGCACGTCATCTATATGTACCAACTCAACTTAGGACAAGCGTCCTTTCCTTTATATGATAGTTGGCAGAGTCCATATTTCAAGTATGGCCACCGACACAAAACTGCTGTACAAATCGTGCTTTCGAGCTCTGATTGACCGTTTTGCGTCCTCAGTTGCATAAGCCTTCGCGGAAGCGCTTTCACGCTTCTGGCCTGATCGTGGATGTTTCTCTAGTCTTGGCTTATATCAATTATTGATAATCAGTCTGTGGTGATGTTTCCCTAGTCGCGACTTATATCAATTATTGATAATCAATTTGTGGTGTTGTCAAATGAGCGGAAGGCACGTAGCCTAAGTGGTGTGGTAGGGCAGGGAAGTATTCGAGGGATTGTTGAACTCGATTTAACAATACCATTCAAGACATACTTGTGGATCATTCGAAATCAATTGGATGCATCAGCATATAAACCAGTGATGACCAAAAGGAGGAATTGAAAGTTATTATTCTCTTTCGAATTATCTGAACAGCCTTCGACTATTCCGCTAGCGAGTAAAGATATCCTGCGATAAGTAAAACACAACGACTTGTGTGGGAGAGACAACTCGAGGCTAGCTTTAGACATCAAGTAATTCAATCGTCTTTTTGCGTTAATTGACTATTGGCTCCACGATGAAGCCGTTCTTTGTATACTTGGGTATGCTGGTCTGGGGGGTGCTTGGTGATGATACCACAGGATTTGGTAACGCTTCAAACTCGACACAAGCTCCAGCTGGGGGCTCCACTGCCGCTGCTCTGACCACTCCTTCTGACGTCACTAATGGTGCTGTGACTACTGCTTCGGCCTCTCCTACCACTGCTGCTAACACGACTGTTGTAATGGCTTGCCCAACTGGTTTCTGTCATGATACACAATTCAATCCGGGAAGTAATACGACTTGTATCTATCCGGACCCTGTCACGTTGATGGACTGTTGGGAGGACTACTGTTCCCAGGTTGAGGCTGGTGGATACTGTCTGGTATGGGAACCTCCGTCTGGTCGTGTATGCCACGGTGGAATGAAGAAATGTACTGTTCTGACTATAAGCAAGCTCAGCCGATTCTATCCGAAATGCTATCCCTGCTGGTTGGGAG
>NW_003216797.1:0-1107 GCF_000006405.1 Perkinsus marinus ATCC 50983
TTTGGGGGTGTCGTTGCTTGATGATATCTGCGAGGAGTTAGATGTGCTTACGGAAGATGGTTATGCTCCCCCTCAGGTCTGGCTCCTTACGGACTCTCAGCTCAATTGTTGGCGTTTGAGACGTTCGGAAGCCTATGACGCCAAGTATTTATCAGCGTTTGAGCGACGTCGGGTGCAAGACATTCGTTCTGGTCTTACTCGATTAGCGGAGTCTCTGGATTGCCCCGTGAGGTCTGGTCATGTAGTGGGTAGATTGAATCCGGCTGATCGGGCTACACGACCCGATAGGGGTCTACAAGAGAAATTGGAGCTTAGTGGCTCAGAGATGGATGATATATTACGGTCGGTTACTACTGTGGCTCTGTTTCCTGGCCAAAAGGATTCCAATGGTGGAGATGAGCACTTGGGTATTTCAGAAGATGATGAACTTGACTTGATGATGAGTGATGATGAGGATTTGACGGTAGTACTAGCAGCAGCAGTTCAGCTGCACAAAGATGTTCCTGATCCTCCTGAAGATCCAGAACTGCAATGGTCTATTAAGGTTTCCCAAGCTGCTATTCCGAGTCTGCGGTTGACACTCGACAAGATTGCCAGTGGTAAAGATGTCCCGGGTTTTGAAACTCGGAATGGGTTATTATGTAAGGTTGGTAATGTTGCTCTCGATGATACCAATCGTGGGAGTTGTGCTATATCCCAGATTGTTATTCCTAATGCTGACGACAACCTACAACATATGGTGGCAATGAAAGTTCATGATCAACATGCTGGACATCCGGGTCGTGTTACGTTGCTACGCTGGATATGGAGACATTATTATTGGCAGCATATGGATAAGACCGTGAGGCGTATTAATGATCACTGTGTTGGTTGCCAGAGTCGTCGTATTGCTGCCAACCGCCGTCGTGCACTTTCATCGCGTCCTCCACCATGTAGTGTCCAGTATGGTCCCTTTGCCATCGCATATTTTGATAGTATCGGTCCTTATAAGTTATGTCGGTCTGAGGAGTCGAGTGGTACTATACCTCCCTTGTATGCATTTACTCTCTGTTGCCACTCTAGTAAGTTTATCAAAGTTGTTCCCTCTGATACTAAGTCAGGCTGGGC
>NW_003203648.1:0-1051 GCF_000006405.1 Perkinsus marinus ATCC 50983
GCCGTATGGCCATGTTGGGGTCACCAACAACCGACCTTGATCTTCGGTGAAAGGTTTGAGTATGAGCATATCCGTTAGGACCCGAAAGATGGTGAACTATGCCTGAGCAGGGTGAAGCCAGGGGAAACTCTGGTGGAGGCTCGTAGCGATACTGACGTGCAAATCGTTCGTCAGACTTGGGTATAGGGGCGAAAGACTAATCGAACCATCTAGTAGCTGGTTCCCTCCGAAGTTTCCCTCAGGATAGCTAGAGTCTTTATCAGTTTTGTCAGGTAAAGCGAATGATTAGAGGTTCCGGGGAAGTAACTTCCTCGACCTATTCTCAAACTTTAAATGGGCAAGATCCAGTAGTTACTTAATTGAACTATTGGGGTCAATGAGACGACTCTAAGTGGGCCATTTTTGGTAAGCAGAACTGGCGATGAGGGATGAACCTAACGCTCGGTTAAGGTGCTAAACTGCTCGCTCATCAGATACCACAAAGGGTGTTGGTCGATCTTAACAGCAGGACGGTGGTCATGGAAGTCGAAATCCGCTAAGGAGTGTGTAACAACTCACCTGCCGAATCGACTAGCCCCGAAAATGGATAGCGCTGAAGCGAGTGACCGATACCGGGCCATTGTTGCAAGATAATTGGCAACAATGAGTAGGAGGGCGTGGGGGTTGTGAAGAAGCTTGGACGTGAGTCTGAGTGAAACAGCTTCCAGTGCAGATCTTGGTGGTAGTAGCAAGTATTCAATAAGAGAACATTGAAGGCCGAAGTGGGGAAGGGTTCCATGTGAACAGCACTTGGACATGGGTTAGCCGATCCTGAGAGACAGGTTAAATTCCATCGGATTGGAGCTTTGGCTCTGTTTCTCGAAAGGGAAGCTGGTTAGTATTCCAGCGCCGAGACGTGGATAATATGTGGCAACACAAGTGAACTCGGACACGCCATAGGGGACCCCAGGAAGCGTTGTCTTTCTTTTTAACAGTTCGACTTACCCTGGAATCAGATCATCTGGAGATAGGGTTTCGAACTGGATAGCACCTTGTCTACAGGTGTCTGGAG
>NW_003202314.1:0-1070 GCF_000006405.1 Perkinsus marinus ATCC 50983
AGCCGAGCCATAGACCCTCAGCAGTGTCTCAACTATATCATATACACTAATCGGGTTGCAATCCGGAATCAAGTATCACTTGTAGAGTATCGGTAATTGTGCTTGGTGATCTGGAGCCGAGCCATCGACCCTTCGCAGTGTCTCAACTATATCATATACACTAATCGGGTTGCAATTCCGGAATCAAGTATCACTGCTAGTGTATCGGTAATTGTGTTTGGTGATCTGGAGCCGAGTCGTAGATCCTCAGCAGTGTCTCAACTATATCATATACACTCATCGGGTTGCAATTCCGGAATCAAGCATCACTACTAGAGCATCGGTAATTGTGATTGGTGATCTGGAGCCGAGTCATAGACCCTCAGCAGTGTCTCAACTATATCATATACACTCATCGGGTTGCACTTCCGGAATCAAGTATCACTTGTAGAGTATCGGTAATTGTGTTTGGTGATCTGGAGCCGAGTCATAGACCCTCAGCAATGTCTCAACTATATCATATACACTAGTCGAGTTGCAATTCCGGAATCAAGCATCGCTGCTAGAGTATCGGTAATTGTGTTTGGTGATCTGGAGCCGAGCCATAGACCCTCAGCGGTGTCTCAACTATATCATATACACTCATCGGGTTGCAATTCCGGAATCAAGTATCACTTGTAGAGCATCGGTAATTGTGTTTGGTGATCTGAAGCCGAGCCATAGACCCTCAGCAGTGTCTCAACTATATCATATACACTCATCGGGTTGCAATTCCGGAATCAAGTATCACTTGTAGAGCATCGGTAATTGTGTTTGGTGATCTGAAGCCGAGTCATAGACCCTCAGCAGTGTCTCAACTATATCATATACACTCATCGGGTTGCAATTCCGGAATCAAGCATCACTACTAGAGCATCGGTAATTGTGTTTGGTGATCTGGAGCCGAGTCATAGACCCTCAGCAGTGTCTCAACTATATCATATACACTCATCGGGTTGCACTTCCGGAATCAAGTATCACTTGTAGAGTATCGGTAATTGTGTTTGGTGATCTGGATCCGAGGCATAGACCCTCAGCAGTGTCTCAACTAT